>NW_027639175.1:7500-115000 GCF_951799975.1 Gobius niger | reverse complement strand
GGAGGAGAGGGAGGAGCTAAAACATGTACAACAGCAACATCAGGAGGAGAGGGAGGAGCTAAAACATGTACAACAGCATCATCAGGAGGAGAGGGAGGAGCTAAAACATGTACAACAGCATCATCAGGAGGAGAGGGAGGAGCTAAAACATGTACAACAGCATCATCAGGAGAGAGGGAGGAGCTAAAACATGTACAACAGCATCATCAGGAGGAGAGGGAGGAGCTAAAACATGTACAACAGCAACATCAGGAGAGGGAGGAGCTAAAACATGTACAACAGCAACATCAGGAGGAGAGGGAGGAGCTAAAACATGTACAACAGCAACATCAGGAGAGGGAGGAGCTAAAACATGTACAACAGCATCATCAGGAGGAGAGGGAGGAGCTAAAACATGTACAACAGCATCATCAGGAGGAGAGGGAGGAGCTAAAACATGTACAACAGCAACATCAGGAGGAGAGGGAGGAGCTAAAACATGTACAACAGCAACATCAGGAGAGGGAGGAGCTAAAACATGTACAACAGCATCATCAGGAGGAGAGGGAGGAGCTAAAACATGTACAACAGCATCATCAGGAGAGGGAGGAGCTAAAACATGTACAACAGCAACATCAGGAGAGAGGGAGGAGCTAAAACATGTACAACAGCATCATCAGGAGAGAGGGAGGAGCTAAAACATGTACAACAGCATCATCAGGAGAGAGGGAGGAGCTAAAACATGTACAACAGCATCATCAGGAGGAGAGGGAGGAGCTAAAACATGTACAACAGCAACATCAGGAGGAGAGGGAGGAGCTAAAACATGTACAACAGCATCATCAGGAGGAGGAGAGGGAGGAGCTAAAACATGTACAACAGCATCATCAGGAGAGAGGGAGGAGCTAAAACATGTACAACAGCATCATCAGGAGAGAGGGAGGAGCTAAAACATGTACAACAGCATCATCAGGAGGAGAGGGAGGAGCTAAAACATGTACAACAGCAACATCAGGAGAGAGGGAGGAGCTAAAACATGTACAACAGCAACATCAGGAGAGAGGGAGGAGCTAAAACATGTACAACAGCATCATCAGGAGGAGAGGGAGGAGCTAAAACATGTACAACAGCATCATCAGGAGGAGAGGGAGGAGCTAAAACATGTACAACAGCAACATGAGGAGAGGGAGGAGCTAAAACATGTACAACAGCAACATCAGGAGGAGAGGGAGGAGCTAAAACATGTACAACAGCAACATCAGGAGGAGAGGGAGGAGCTAAAACATGTACAACAGCAACATCAGGAGGAGAGGGAGGAGCTAAAACATGTACAACAGCAACATCAGGAGAGGGAGGAGCTAAAACATGTACAACAGCATCATCAGGAGGAGAGGGAGGAGCTAAAACATGTACAACAGCATCATCAGGAGGAGAGGGAGGAGCTAAAACATGTACAACAGCAACATCAGGAGAGGGAGGAGCTAAAACATGTACAACAGCATCATCAGGAGGAGAGGGAGGAGCTAAAACATGTACAACAGCATCATCAGGAGGAGAGGGAGGAGCTAAAACATGTACAAGAGCAACATCAGGAGGAGAGGGAGGAGCTAAAACATGTACAACAGCATCATCAGGAGGAGAGGGAGGAGCTAAAACATGTACAAGAGCAACATCAGGAGGAGAGGGCAGGAGCTAAAACATGTACAAACAGCATCAGGAGAGGAGAGGGAGGAGCTAAAACATGTACAACAGCATCATCAGGAGGAGAGGGAGGAGCTAAAACATGTACAACAGCATCATCAGGAGAGGGAGGAGCTAAAACATGTACAACAGCAACGTCAGGAGAGGAGAGGGAGGAGCTAAAACATGTACAACAGCAACGTCAGGAGAGAGGGAGGAGCTAAAACATGTACAACAGCATCATCAGGAGGAGAGGGAGGAGCTAAAACATGTACAAGAGCAACATCAGGAGGAGAGGGAGGAGCTAAAACATGTACAACAGCATCATCAGGAGGAGAGGGAGGAGCTAAAACATGTACAAGAGCAACATCAGGAGGAGAGGGAGGAGCTAAAACATGTACAACAGCATCATCAGGAGAGGGAGGAGCTAAAACATGTACAACAGCAACATCAGGAGGAGAGGGAGGAGCTAAAACATGTACAACAGCATCATCAGGAGAGGAGAGGGAGGAGCTAAAACATGTACAACAGCATCATCAGGAGAGGGAGGAGCTAAAACATGTACAACAGCATCATCAGGAGGAGAGGGAGGAGCTAAAACATGTACAAGAGCAACATCAGGAGGAGAGGGAGGAGCTAAAACATGTACAACAGCATCATCAGGAGGAGAGGGAGGAGCTAAAACATGTACAACAGCATCATCAGGAGGAGAGGGAGGAGCTAAAACATGTACAACAGCAACATCAGGAGGAGAGGGAGGAGCTAAAACATGTACAAGAGCATCATCAGGAGGAGAGGGAGGAGCTAAAACATGTACAAGAGCAACGTCAGGAGGAGAGGGAGGAGCTAAAACATGTACAAGAGCAACGTCAGGAGGAGAGGGAGGAGCTAAAACATGTACAAGAGCAACGTCAGGAGGAGAGGGAGGAGCTAAAACATGTACAACAGCATCATCAGGAGGAGAGGGAGGAGCTAAAACATGAACAAGAGCAACATCAGGAGGAGAGGGAGGAGCTAAAACATGTACAACAGCATCATCAGGAGGAGAGGGAGGAGCTAAAACATGTACAACAGCATCATCAGGAGGAGAGGGAGGAGCTAAAACATGTACAACAGCAACATCAGGAGGAGAGGGAGGAGCTAAAACATGTACAACAGCATCATCAGGAGAGGAGGGAGGAGCTAAAACATGTACAACAGCATCATCAGGAGGAGAGGGAGGAGCTAAAACATGTACAACAGCATCATCAGGAGGAGAGGGAGGAGCTAAAACATGTACAACAGCATCATCAGGAGGAGAGGGAGGAGCTAAAACATGTACAAGAGCAACGTCAGGAGGAGAGGGAGGAGCTAAAACATGTACAACAGCAACATCAGGAGAGGAGAGGGAGGAGCTAAAACATGTACAACAGCATCATCAGGAGGAGAGGGAGGAGCTAAAACATGTACAACAGCAACATCAGGAGGAGAGGGAGGAGCTAAAAACATGTACAACAGCATCATCAGGAGGAGAGGGAGGAGCTAAAACATGTACAACAGCAACATCAGGAGGAGAGGGAGGAGCTAAAACATGTACAACAGCATCATCAGGAGGAGAGGGAGGAGCTAAAACATGTACAACAGCATCATCAGGAGGAGAGGGAGGAGCTAAAACATGTACAACAGCATCATCAGGAGAGGGAGGAGCTAAAACATGTACAACAACATCATCAGGAGAGAGGGAGGAGCTAAAACATGTACAACAGCAACATCAGGAGAGGAGAGGGAGGAGCTAAAACATGTACAACAGCATCATCAGGAGAGGAGAGGGAGGAGCTAAAACATGTACAACAGCAACATCAGGAGGAGAGGGAGGAGCTAAAACATGTACAACAGCAACATCAGGAGAGGAGAGGGAGGAGCTAAAACATGTACAACAGCATCATCAGGAGAGGAGAGGGAGGAGCTAAAACATGTACAACAGCAACGTCAGGAGGAGAGGGAGGAGCTAAAACATGTACAACAGCATCATCAGGAGGAGAGGGAGGAGCTAAAACATGTACAACAGCAACATCAGGAGGAGAGGGAGGAGCTAAAACATGTACAACAGCATCATCAGGAGGAGAGGGAGGAGCTAAAACATGTACAACAGCATCATCAGGAGGAGGAGAGGGAGGAGCTAAAACATGTACAACAGCATCATCAGGAGAGGAGAGGGAGGAGCTAAAATATGTACAACAGCAACGTCAGGAGGAGAGGGAGGAGCTAAAACATGTACAACAGCATCATCAGGAGAGGGAGGAGCTAAAACATGTACAACAGCAACGTCAGGAGGAGAGGGAGGAGCTAAAACATGTACAAGAGCAACGTCAGGAGGAGAGGGAGGAGCTAAAACATGTACAACAGCATCATCAGGAGGAGAGGGAGGAGCTAAAACATGTACAACAGCATCATCAGGAGGAGAGGGAGGAGCTAAAACATGTACAACAGCATCATCAGGAGGAGAGGGAGGAGCTAAAACATGTACAACAGCATCAGGAGGAGAGGGAGGAGCTAAAACATGTACAACAGCAACATCAGGAGGAGAGGGAGGAGCTAAAACATGTACAACAGCATCATCAGGAGGAGAGGGAGGAGCTAAAACATGTACAACAGCATCATCAGGAGGAGAGGGAGGAGCTAAAACATGTACAACATCATCATCAGGAGAGGGAGGAGCTAAAACATGTACAACAGCATCATCAGGAGGAGAGGGAGGAGCTAAAACATGTACAACAGCATCAGGAGGAGAGGGAGGAGCTAAAACATGTACAACAGCATCAGGAGGAGGAGAGGGAGGAGCTAAAACATGTACAACAGCAACGTCAGGAGGAGAGGGAGGAGCTAAAACATGTACAACAGCATCATCAGGAGGAGAGGGAGGAGCTAAAACATGTACAACAGCATCATCAGGAGGAGAGGGAGGAGCTAAAACATGTACAACAGCATCATCAGGAGGAGAGGGAGGAGCTAAAACATGTACAACAGCATCAGGAGGAGAGGGAGGAGCTAAAACATGTACAACAGCATCATCAGGAGGAGAGGGAGGAGCTAAAACATGTACAACAGCATCATCAGGAGAGAGGGAGGAGCTAAAACATGTACAACAGCATCATCAGGAGGAGAGGGAGGAGCTAAAACATGTACAACAGCATCATCAGGAGAGGAGAGGGAGGAGCTAAAACATGTACAACAGCATCATCAGGAGGAGAGGGAGGAGCTAAAACATGTACAACAGCAACATCAGGAGGAGAGGGAGGAGCTAAAACATGTACAACAGCATCATCAGGAGAGGGAGGAGCTAAAACATGTACAATAGACGATGGTCAGTATTACAGATGTGTTAGTAGTTAGGTCATATGTAGATACAGTTATAGCTCCTCCTTGTGGACGATGGCCAGTATTACAGATGTGTTAGTAGTTAGGTCATATGTAGATACAGTTATAGCTCCTCCTTGTGGACGATGGTCAGTATTACAGATGTGTTAGTAGTTAGGTCATATGTAGATACAGTTATAGCCCCTCCTTGTGGACGATGGCCAGTATTACAGATGTGTTAGTAGTTAGGTCATATGTAGATACAGTTATAGCTCCTCCTTGTGGACGATGGCCAGTATTACAGATGTGTTAGTAGTTAGGTCATATGTAGATACAGTTATAGCCCCTCCTTGTGGACGATGGTCAGTATTACAGATGTGTTAGTAGTTAGGTCATATGTAGATACAGTTATAGCTCCTCCTTGTGGACGATGGCCAGTATTACAGATGTGTTAGTAGTTAGGTCATATGTAGATACAGTTATAGCCCCTCCTTGTGGACGATGGCCAGTATTACAGATGTGTTAGTAGTTAGGTCATATGTAGATACAGTTATAGCTCCTCCTTGTGGACGATGGTCAGTATTACAGATGTGTTAGTAGTTAGGTCATATGTAGATACAGTTATAGCTCCTCCTTGTGGACGATGGTCAGTATTACAGATGTGTTAGTGAGTAGTTAGGTCATATGTAGATACAGTTATAGCCCCTCCTTGTGGACGATGGCCAGTATTACAGATGTGTTAGTAGTTAGGTCATATGTAGATACAGTTATAGCCCCTCCTTGTGGACGATGGCCAGTATTACAGATGTGTTAGTAGTTAGGTCATATGTAGATACAGTTCTAGCCCCTCCTTGTGGACGATGGTCAGTATTACAGATGTGTTAGTAGTTAGGTCATATGTAGATACAGTTATAGCCCCACCTTGTGGACGATGCGCTGCATGAACTCGGGGTCGGTCATGGAGGCGAGCTCCAGATGAACTGGGACTGAGAGCTGGGACAACAGCGCCACCATCTGGACACAGCAGTCACTGCATTAGTCACACACAGAGAAGGTTCAGACCTGGAGAGTCCAGACTCAGACCTGGTCCAGGCGCTGGTCCCGGGCCTCGGGTTGAAGACCCTCCATCATGTGGAACCCGGACAGAACCAGGAGCTTCGGATCGAAGTTCTCCAGACTCTGCACCAAACTCTCGGAGAGTTTCATCTGAGCGTTCGCCTCGTCATGAGAGAAGATGAACCTGTTGGCCTGAGGAGCCACGACGGAGCCCCACTGCTCACCTGTACACAGATATATACGTACTTATACTACAATACTACTATAACGACTACAGGAGCCACGCCCGAGCCCCACTGCTCACCTGTACACAGATATACAAGTACTTTTACTACACAAACTACTATAACGACTACAGGAGCCACGCCCGAGCCCCACTGCTCACCTGTACACAGATATACACGATATACAAGTACTTATACTACCAATACTACTATAACGACTACAGGAGCCACGCCCGAGCCCCACTGCTCACCTGTACACAGATATACAAGTACTTTTACTACACAAACTACTATAACGACTACAGGAGCCACGCCCGAGCCCCACTGCTCACCTGTACACAGATATACAAGTACTTTTACTACACAAACTACTATAACGACTACAGGAGCCTCGCCCGAGCCCCACTGCTCACCTGTACACAGATATATAAGTACTTTTACTACACAAACTACTATAACGACTACAGGAGCCACGCCCGAGCCCCACTGCTCACCTGTACACAGATATATAAGTACTTTTACTACCAATACTACTATAACGACTACAGGAGCCACGCCCGAGCCCCACTGCTCACCTGTACACAGATATACACGTACTTTTACTACACAAACTACTATAACGACTACAGGAGCCACGCCCGAGCCCCACTGCTCACCTGTACACAGATATACAAGATATACAAGTACTTATACTACCAATACTACTATAACGACTACAGGAGCCACGCCCGAGCCCCACTGCTCACCTGTACACAGATATACAAGTACTTTTACTACCAATACTACTATAACGACTACAGGAGCCACGCCCGAGCCCCACTGCTCACCTGTACACAGATATATAAGTACTTTTACTACACAAACTACTATAACGACTACAGGAGCCACGCCCGAGCCCCACTGCTCACCTGTACACAGATATATAAGTACTTTTACTACCAATACTACTATAACGACTACAGGAGCCACGCCCGAGCCCCACTGCTCACCTGTACACAGATATACACGTACTTTTACTACACAAACTACTATAACGACTACAGGAGCCACGCCCGAGCCCCACTGCTCACCTGTACACAGATATACAAGATATACAAGTACTTATACTACCAATACTACTATAACGACTACAGGAGCCACGCCCGAGCCCCACTGCTCACCTGTACACAGATATACAAGTACTTTTACTACCAATACTACTATAACGACTACAGGAGCCACGCCCGAGCCCCACTGCTCACCTGTACACAGATATATAAGTACTTTTACTACACAAACTACTATAACGACTACAGGAGCCACGCCCGAGCCCCACTGCTCACCTGTACACAGATATACAAGTACTTTTACTACACAAACTACTATAACGACTACAGGAGCCACGCCCGAGCCCCACTGCTCACCTGTACACAGATATATAAGTACTTTTACTACCAATACTACTATAACGACTACAGGAGCCACGCCCGAGCCCCACTGCTCACCTGTACACAGATATACAAGTACTTTTACTACCAATACTACTATAACGACTACAGGAGCCACGCCCGAGCCCCACTGCTCACCTGTACACAGATATACATGTACTTTTACTACCAATACTACTATAACGACTACAGGAGCCACGCCCGAGCCCCACTGCTCACCTGTACACAGATATACACGTACTTTTACTACACAAACTACTATAACGACTACAGGAGCCACGCCCGAGCCCCACTGCTCACCTGTACACAGATATACATGTACTTTTACTACCAATACTACTATAACGACTACAGGAGCCACGACCGAGCCCCACTGCTCACCTGTACACAGATATACATGTACTTTTACTACACAAACTACTATAACGACTACAGGAGCCACGCCCGAGCCCCACTGCTCACCTGTACACAGATATACATGTACTTTTACTACCAATACTACTATAACGACTACAGGAGCCACGCCCGAGCCCCACTGCTCACCTGTACACAGATATACACGTACTTTTACTACACAAACTACTATAACGACTACAGGAGCCTCGCCCGAGCCCCACTGCTCACCTGTACACAGATATATAAGTACTTTTACTACACAAACTACTATAACGACTACAGGAGCCACGCCCGAGCCCCACTGCTCACCTGTACACAGATATATAAGTACTTTTACTACACAAACTACTATAACGACTACAGGAGCCACGCCCGAGCCCCACTGCTCACCTGTACACAGATATACACGTACTTTTACTACACAAACTACTATAACGACTACAGGAGCCACGCCCGAGACCCACTGCTCACCTGTACACAGATATACACGTACTTTTACTACACAAACTACTATAACGACTACAGGAGCCACGCCCGAGACCCACTGCTCACCTGTACACAGATATACACGTACTTTTACTACACAAACTACTATAACGACTACAGGAGCCACGCCCGAACCCCACTGCTCACCTGTACACAGATATACACGTACTTTTACTACACAAACTACTATAACGACTACAGGAGCCACGCCCGAGCCCCACTGCTCACCTGTACACAGATATACACGTACTTTTACTACCAATACTACTATAACGACTACAGGAGCCACGACCGAGCCCCACTGCTCACCTGTACACAGATATACACGTACTTTTACTACACAAACTACTATAACGACTACAGGAGCCACGACCGAGCCCCACTGCTCACCTGTACACAGATATACACGTACTTTTACTACACATACTACTATAACGACTACAGGAGTCACGCCCGAGCCCCACTGCTCACCTGTACACAGATATACAAGTACTTTTACTACCAATACTACTATAACGACTACAGGAGCCACGCCCGAGCCCCACTGCTCACCTGTACACAGATATATAAGTACTTTTACTACCAATACTACTATAACGACTACAGGAGCCACGACCGAGCCCCACTGCTCACCTGTACACAGATATACAAGTACTTTTACTACATAAACTACTATAACGACTACAGGAGCCACGCCCGAGCCCCACTGCTCACCTGTACACAGATATACAAGTACTTTTACTACACAAACTACTATAACGACTACAGGAGCCACGCCCGAGCCCCACTGCTCACCTGTACACAGATATACACGTACTTTTACTACACAAACTACTATAACGACTACAGGAGCCACGCCCGAGCCCCACTGCTCACCTGTACACAGATATACACGTACTTTTACTACACAAACTACTATAACGACTACAGGAGCCACGCCCGAGCCGAGGATCTGCAGCAATAGTAGTATCTGTCTGATACTCCAGGATGAGGAACAGTATTTGCAGTAACAGTAGTATTTGCAGTAGTATCTGCAGTAACAGTAGTATTTGCAGTAGTATCTGCAGTAACAGTAGTATCTGCAGTAACAGTAGTATCTGCAGTAGCAGTAGTATTTGCAGTAACAGTAGTATTTGCAGTAGCAGTAGTATCTGCAGTAACAGTAGTATCTGCAGTAGCAGTAGTATTTGCAGTAACAGTAGTATTTGCAGTAGCAGTAGTATTTGCAGTAGTAGTACCTGTCTGATACTCCAGGATGAGGAACAGTATTTGCAGTAGCAGTAGTATTTGCAGTAGCAGTAGTATTTGCAGTAACAGTAGTATTTGCAGTAGCAGTAGTATTTGCAGTAACAGTAGTATTTGCAGTAGCAGTAGTATTTGCAGTAGCAGTAGTATTTGCAGTAGTAGTACCTGTCTGATACTCCAGGATGAGGAACAGTATTTGCAGTAGCAGTAGTATTTGCAGTAGCAGTAGTATTTGCAGTAGCAGTAGTATTTGCAGTAACAGTAGTATTTGCAGTAGCAGTAGTATTTGCAGTAGCAGTAGTATCTGCAGTAGCAGTAGTATTTGCAGTAGCAGTAGTATCTGCAGTAGCAGTAGTATTTGCAGTAGTAGTACCTGTCTGATACTCCAGGATGTGGAACAGTATTTGCAGTAGTATTTGCAGTAGCAGTAGTATTTGCAGTAGTAGTAGTATTTGCAGTAGTAGTAGTATCTGCAGTAAGAGTAGTATTTGCAGTAGTAGTAGTATTTGCAGTAGTAGTAGTATCTGCAGTAAGAGTAGTATTTGCAGTAGCAGTAGTATTTGCAGTAGTAGTAGTATTTGCAGTAGTAGTAGTATCTGCAGTAAGAGTAGTATTTGCAGTAGTAGTAGTATCTGCAGTAGTAGTACCTGTCTGATACTCCAGGATCAGGTGGATCTCGTCAGTTTCTTGAAGAGCTTCTGGAGGAACCACGATTTTTTCATCCAAAAGTTCATGAAGTTTAGGACCAACCGGACCAGCCAGAAGAACCTGAGGAGAACCAGAGGAGAACCAGAGGAGAACCAGAGGAGAGCCAGAGGAGAACCAGAGGAGAACCAGAGGAGAACCAGAGGAGAACCAGAGGAGAGACAGAGAACCAGAGGAGAACCAGAGGAGAACCAGAGGAGAACCAGAGGAGAACCAGAGGAGAGCCAGAGGAGAGCCAGAGGAGAACCAGAGGAGAACCAGAGGAGAACCAGACCAGGTCAGATCAGACTGAAGTTCATGAGGAGGAAACATGGAGTTCAGGTTCTCACCTCGGTGTCAGAGTCTGAGGCCAGTTTCTGTCCGATCAGAGCCGCGTTTCCCCCGACGTACAGCTGCGGCAGAGACAGCGTTACCACGGAAACGGCCTCGCGTCACCACGGAGACGGGACGCGGCGGCGGCGGCGGCGGCGGCGGCGGAACCTACCTTGGCTGTGGGGATGCGCAGGGCGGCGGTGGAGATGACGTGGAACAGCTCCGCGTCGGAGAAGAACCGTTCGGCGGCCGCTCCTCGAGACATGAAGAACTCGAAGGTCTCCCTGAGGTCCAGCAGAGAGTCCAGGACCTCGTGGTCAGACCCGGACCTGGACCCGGACCCGGACTCTGACCCGGACCCGGACTCTGACCCGGACTCTGACCCGGACCCGGACTCTGACCCGGACTCTGACCCGGGCTGCAGACCCAGAGCCTCCAGCAGAGCCACTCCAGGAACCACCACGTCCACACACGAGTTCACCCTGGAACCACAGTCATTATTAACTAAGTGAGCAACTAACTAACCCACCAACCAACCTACCAACTAACCAACCAACCAACCATCCAACCAACCAACCCACTAAGCAACCAACAAACTAACCCACTAAACAACCAACAAACTAACCCACTAAACAACCAACCAACCAACCCACTAAGCAACCAACAAACTAACCCACTAAACAACCAACAAACTAACCCACTAAACAACCAACCAACCAACCCACTAAGCAACCAACAAACTAACCCACTAAACAACCAACAAACTAACCCACTAAACAACCAACCAACCAACCCACTAAGCAACCAACAAACTAACCCACTAAACAACCAACAAACTAACCCACTAAACAACCAACCAACCAACCCACTAAGCAACCAACAAACTAACCCACTAAGCAACCAACAAACTAACCCACTAAACAACCAACAAACTAACCCACTAAACAACCAACAAACTAACCCACTAAACAACCAACAAACTAACCCACTAAACAACCAACAAACTAACCCACTAAACAACCAACCAACCAACCCACTAAACAACCAACAAACTAACCCACTAAACAACCAACAAACTAACCCACTAAACAACCAACAAACTAACCCACTAAACAACCAACAAACTAACCCACTAAACAACCAACAAACTAACCCACTAAACAACCAACCAACCAACCCACTAAGCAACCAACCAACCAACCCACTAAGCAACCAACAAACTAACCCACTAAACAACCAACAAACTAACCCACTAAACAACCAACCAACCAACCCACTAAGCAACCAACAAACTAACCCACTAAACAACCAACAAACTAACCCACTAAACAACCAACCAACCAACCCACTAAGCAACCAACCAACCAACCCACTAAACAACCAACCAACCAACCCACTAAGCAACCAACAAACTAACCCACTAAACAACCAACAAACTAACCCACTAAACAACCAACAAACTAACCCACTAAACAACCAACAAACTAACCCACTAAACAACCAACAAACTAACCCACTAAACAACCAACAAACTAACCCACTAAACAACCAACAAACTAACCCACTAAACAACCAACCAACCAACCCACTAAGCAACCAACAAACTAACCCACTAAACAACCAACAAACTAACCCACTAAACAACCAACAAACTAACCCACTAAGCAACCAACAAACTAACCCACTAAACAACCAACAAACTAACCCACTAAACAACCAACAAACTAACCCACTAAACAACCAACCAACCAACCCACTAAGCAACCAACAAACTAACCCACTAAACAACCAACAAACTAACCCACTAAACAACCAACAAACTAACCCACTAAACAACCAACAAACTAACCCACTAAACAACCAACAAACTAACCCACTAAACAACCAACAAACTAACCCACTAAACAACCAACAAACTAACCCACTAAACAACCAACCAACCAACCAACCAACCAACCAACCCACTAAGCAACCAACAAACTAACCCACTAAACAACCAACAAACTAACCCACTAAGCAACCAACAAACCAACCAACCAACCAACCCACTAAGCAACCAACAAACTAACCCACTAAACAACCAACAAACTAACCCACTAAGCAACCAACCAACCAACCCACTAAACAACCAACAAACTAACCCACTAAGCAACCAACAAACTAACCCACTAAGCAACCAACAAACTAACCCACTAAGCAACCAACCAACCCACTAAACAACCAACAAACTAACCCACTAAACAACCAACAAACTAACCCACTAAGCAACCAACAAACTAACCCACTAAGCAACCAACAAACTAACCCACTAAGCAACCAACCAACCAACCCACTAAACAACCAACAAACTAACCCACTAAACAACCAACAAACTAACCCACTAAGCAACCAACAAACTAACCCACTAAGCAACCAACAAACTAACCCACTAAGCAACCAACCAACCAACCCACTAAACAACCAACAAACCAACCCACTAAGCAACCAACAAACTAACCCACTAAACAACCAACAAACCAACCCACTAAGCAACCAACCAACCAACCAACCAACCAACCAACCCACTAAGCAACCAACAAACTAACCCACTAAACAACCAACAAACTAACCCACTAAGCAACCAACAAACTAACCCACTAAACAACCAACAAACTAACCCACTAAACAACCAACCAACCAACCCACTAAGCAACCAACAAACTAACCCACTAAACAACCAACAAACTAACCCACTAAACAACCAACAAACTAACCCACTAAGCAACCAACAAACTAACCCACTAAACAACCAACAAACTAACCCACTAAACAACCAACAAACTAACCCACTAAACAACCAACCAACCAACCCACTAAACAACCAACCAACCAACCCACTAAGCAACCAACAAACTAACCCACTAAACAACCAACAAACTAACCCACTAAACAACCAACCAACCAACCCACTAAGCAACCAACAAACTAACCCACTAAACAACCAACAAACTAACCCACTAAACAACCAACCAACCAACCCACTAAACAACCAACAAACTAACCCACTAAGCAACCAACAAACTAACCCACTAAACAACCAACAAACTAACCCACTAAACAACCAACAAACTAACCCACTAAACAACCAACAAACTAACCCACTAAACAACCAACCAACTAACCCACTAAACAACCAACCAACCAACCCACTAAACAACCAACAAACTAACCCACTAAACAACCAACCAACCAACCCACTAAGCAACCAACCAACCAACCCACTAAACAACCAACAAACTAACCCACTAAACAACCAACAAACTAACCCACTAAACAACCAACAAACTAACCCACTAAACAACCAACAAACTAACCCACTAAACAACCAACCAACCAACCCACTAAGCAACCAACCAACCAACCCACTAAACAACCAACCAACCAACCCACTAAACAACCAACAAACTAACCCACTAAGCAACCAACCAACCAACCCACTAAACAACCAACAAACTAACCCACTAAACAACCAACAAACTAACCCACTAAACAACCAACAAACTAACCCACTAAGCAACCAACAAACTAACCCACTAAGCAACCAACAAACTAACCCACTAAACAACCAACCAACCAACCCACTAAGCAACCAACAAACTAACCCACTAAACAACCAACAAACTAACCCACTAAGCAACCAACCAACCAACCCACTAAACAACCAACCAACCAACCCACTAAGCAACCAACCCACTAAGCAACCAACAAACTAACCCACTAAACAACCAACAAACTAACCCACTAAACAACCAACAAACTAACCCACTAAACAACCAACAAACTAACCCACTAAACAACCAACCAACTAACCCACTAAACAACCAACCAACCAACCCACTAAGCAACCAACCCACTAAACAACCAACAAACTAACCCACTAAACAACCAACAAACTAACCCACTAAACAACCAACCAACCAACCCACTAAGCAACCAACAAACTAACCCACTAAACAACCAACAAACTAACCCACTAAACAACCAACAAACTAACCCACTAAACAACCAACAAACTAACCCACTAAACAACCAACCAACCAACCCACTAAGCAACCAACAAACTAACCCACTAAGCAACCAACAAACTAACCCACTAAACAACCAACAAACTAACCCACTAAACAACCAACAAACTAACCCACTAAACAACCAACAAACTAACCCACTAAACAACCAACAAACTAACCCACTAAACAACCAACAAACTAACCCACTAAACAACCAACCAACCAACCCACTAAGCAACCAACAAACTAACCCACTAAACAACCAACAAACTAACCCACTAAACAACCAACCAACCAACCAACCCACTAAGCAACCAACCCACTAAGCAACCAACAAACTAACCCACTAACCAACCAACCAACCAACCAACCAACCAACCCACTAAGCAACCAACAAACTAACCCACTAAACAACCAACAAACTAACCCACTAAACAACCAACCAACCAACCCACTAAGCAACCAACAAACTAACCCACTAAACAACCAACAAACTAACCCACTAAAAAACGAACAAACTAACCCACTAAACAACCAACAAACTAACCCACTAAACAACCAACAAACTAACCCACTAAACAACCAACAAACTAACCCACTAAGCAACCAACAAACTAACCCACTAAACAACCAACCAACCAACCCACTAAACAACCAACAAACTAACCCACTAAACAACCAACAAACTAACCCACTAAACAACCAACAAACTAACCCACTAAGCAACCAACAAACTAACCCACTAAACAACCAACAAACTAACCCACTAAACAACCAACAAACTAACCCACTAAAAAACGAACAAACTAACCCACTAAACAACCAACAAACTAACCCACTAAAAAACGAACAAACTAACCCACTAAACAACCAACAAACTAACCCACTAAACAACCAACAAACTAACCCACTAAGCAACCAACCCACCAACCCACTAAGCAACCAACAAACTAACCCACTAAGCAACCAACAAACTAACCCACTAAACAACCAACAAACTAACCCACTAAGCAACCAACAAACTAACCCACTAAACAACCAACAAACTAACCCACTAAACAACCAACTAACTAACTACCCAGTTCTTTAGTAACAACTTCATCATAGTGAATGTGTTTCTCAACCATGAACGTTTAATTCTATCTTTATTCAATGATTTTCGTACAAGTCGTTTTTCTCAATGGGACTTTGTTTGTCTCTGTGCTGCCCCTAAAGGACAGAGCTGCAACTGCACTGAAGGAAATGCAACAAGCTCTGCTATGGCAATAAATGAACAAATCACCCTGAGGTCCAAATCACACTGAGGTCCAAATCAAACTGAGGTCCAAATCACACTGGTCCAAATCACACTGGTCCAAATCACACTGAGGTCCAAATCACACTGGTCCAAATCAAACTGAGGTCCAAATCACACTGAGGTCCAAATCACACTGAGGTCCAAATCACCCTGAGGTCCAAATCACACTGAGGTCCAAATCACCCTGACGACCAAATCACACTGAGGACCAAATCACACTGAGGTCCAAATCACACTGAGGTCCAAATCACACTGAGGTCCAAATCACTGAGGTCCAAATCACACTGAGGTCCAAATCACCCTGAGGACCAAATCACACTGAGGTCCAAATCACACTGAGGTCCAAATCACCCTGAGGTCCAAATCACACTGAGGTCCAAATCACCCTGAGGTCCAAATCACCCTGAGGACCAAATCACACTGAGGTCCAAATCACCCTGAGGTCCAAATCACACTGAGGTCCAAATCACACTGAGGACCAAATCACACTGAGGTCCAAATCACCCTGAGGTCCAAATCACACTGAGGACCAAATCACACTGGTCCAAATCACACTGAGGACCAAATCACACTGAGGACCAAATCACCCTGAGGACCAAATCACACTGAGGTCCAAATCACACTGAGGACCAAATCACACTGAGGACCAAATCACCCTGAGGTCCAAATCACACTGAGGACCAAATCACACTGAGGTCCAAATCACACTGAGGACCAAATCACCCCGAGGTCCAAATCACCCTGAGGTCCAAATCACCCTGAGGACCAAATCACACTGAGGTCCAAATCACACTGAGGTCCAAATCACACTGAGGTCCAAATCACACTGAGGTCCAAATCACCCTGAGGTCCAAATCACCCTGAGGTCCAAATCACACTGAGGTCCAAATCACACTGAGGACCAAATCACACTGGTCCAAATCACCCCGAGGTCCAAATCACACTGAGGTCCAAATCACACTGAGGTCCAAATCACACTGAGGTCCAAATCACTCTGAGGACCAAATCACCCTGAGGTCCAAATCACTCTGAGGACCAAATCACACTGAGGACCAAATCACCCTGAGGACCAAATCACACTGAGGTCCAAATCACACTGAGGACCAAATCACCCTGAGGACCAAATCACACTGAGGACCAAATCACCCTGAGGACCAAATCACCCTGAGGTCCAAATCACTCTGAGGACCAAATCACCCTGA
Source organism: Gobius niger (assembly GCF_951799975.1). Taxonomy (NCBI): domain Eukaryota; kingdom Metazoa; phylum Chordata; class Actinopteri; order Gobiiformes; family Gobiidae; genus Gobius; species Gobius niger. The sequence goes on along the minus strand of NW_027639175.1, from coordinate 97,609 downwards.
GGTCCAAATCACTCTGAGGACCAAATCACCCTGAGGTCCAAATCACACTGAGGTCCAAATCACTCTGAGGACCAAATCACACTGAGGACCAAATCACCCTGAGGTCCAAATCACTCTGAGGACCAAATCACTCTGAGGACCAAATCACCCTGAGGTCCAAATCACCCTGAGGTCCAAATCACACTGAGGTCCAAATCACACTGAGGTCCAAATCACACTGAGGTCCAAATCACACTGAGGTCCAAATCACCCTGAGGTCCAAATCACCCTGAGGTCCAAATCACACTGAGGTCCAAATCACCCTGAGGTCCAAATCACCCTGAGGTCCAAATCACCCTGAGGTCCAAATCACCCTGAGGTCCAAATCACCCTGAGGTCCAAATCACACTGAGGTCCAAATCACCCTGAGGTCCAAATCACCCTGAGGACCAAATCACACTGAGGTTCAAATCACACTGAGGTCCAAATCACCCTGAGGTCCAAATCACCCTGAGGTCCAAATCACCCTGAGGACCAAATCACACTGAGGACCAAATCACACTGAGGTCCAAATCACCCTGAGGACCAAATCACACTGAGGTCCAAATCACCCTGAGGTCCAAATCACCCTGAGGACCAAATCACACTGAGGTTCAAATCACACTGAGGTCCAAATCACCCTGAGGACCAAATCACACTGAGGTCCAAATCACACTGAGGTCCAAATCACCCTGAGGTCCAAATCACCCTGAGGTCCAAATCACACTGAGGTCCAAATCACCCTGAGGTCCAAATCACACTGAGGTCCAAATCACACTGGACCAAATCACACTGAGGTCCAAATCACACTGAGGTCCAAATCACCCTGAGGTCCAAATCACCCTGAGGACCAAATCACCCTGAGGTCCAAATCACACTGAGGTCCAAATCACCCTGAGGTCCAAATCACACTGAGGACCAAATCACACTGAGGACCAAATCACACTGAGGTCCAAATCACCCTGAGGTCCAAATCACCCTGAGGACCAAATCACCCTGAGGTCCAAATCACACTGAGGTCCAAATCACCCTGAGGTCCAAATCACACTGAGGACCAAATCACCCTGAGGACCAAATCACCCTGAGGTCCAAATCACACTGAGGTCCAAATCACACTGGTCCAAATCACACTGAGGTCCAAATCACCCTGAGGTCCAAATCACACTGAGGTCCAAATCACACTGAGGACCAAATCACACTGAGGTCCAAATCACCCTGAGGACCAAATCACTCTGAGGTCCAAATCACACTGAGGTTCAAATCACCCTGAGGTCCAAATCACCCCGAGGTCCAAATCAAATCACCCTGAGGTCCAAATCACACTGAGGTCCAAATCACCCTGAGGTCCAAATCACCCTGAGGTCCAAATCACCCTGAGGTCCAAATCACCCTGAGGTCCAAATCACCCTGAGGTCCAAATCACACTGAGGTCCAAATCACCCTGAGGTCCAAATCACCCTGAGGACCAAATCACACTGAGGTTCAAATCACACTGAGGTCCAAATCACCCTGAGGTCCAAATCACACTGAGGTCCAAATCACCCTGAGGTCCAAATCACCCTGAGGTCCAAATCACACTGAGGTCCAAATCACCCTGAGGTCCAAATCACACTGAGGTCCAAATCACACTGGACCAAATCACACTGAGGTCCAAATCACACTGAGGTCCAAATCACCCTGAGGACCAAATCACCCTGAGGTCCAAATCACACTGAGGTCCAAATCACACTGGTCCAAATCACACTGAGGTCCAAATCACACTGAGGTCCAAATCACACTGAGGTCCAAATCACCCTGACGACCAAATCACACTGAGGACCAAATCACACTGAGGTCCAAATCACACTGAGGTCCAAATCACACTGAGGTCCAAATCACTGAGGTCCAAATCACACTGAGGTCCAAATCACACTGAGGACCAAATCACACTGAGGTCCAAATCACACTGAGGACCAAATCACACTGAGGACCAAATCACCCTGAGGTCCAAATCACACTGAGGACCAAATCACACTGAGGTCCAAATCACACTGAGGACCAAATCACCCCGAGGTCCAAATCACCCTGAGGTCCAAATCACCCTGAGGACCAAATCACACTGAGGTCCAAATCACACTGAGGTCCAAATCACACTGAGGTCCAAATCACACTGAGGTCCAAATCACCCTGAGGTCCAAATCACCCTGAGGTCCAAATCACACTGAGGTCCAAATCACACTGAGGACCAAATCACACTGGTCCAAATCACCCCGAGGTCCAAATCACACTGAGGTCCAAATCACCCTGAGGTCCAAATCACTCTGAGGACCAAATCACACTGAGGACCAAATCACACTGAGGTCCAAATCACACTGAGGTCCAAATCACCCTGAGGACCAAATCACACTGGTCCAAATCACACTGAGGTCCAAATCACCCTGAGGTCCAAATCACACTGGTCCAAATCACACTGAGGTCCAAATCACACTGAGGACCAAATCACACTGAGGTCCAAATCACCCTGAGGTCCAAATCACCCTGAGGTCCAAATCACCCTGAGGTCCAAATCACCCTGAGGTCCAAATCACACTGAGGTCCAAATCACCCTGAGGTCCAAATCACACTGAGGTCCAAATCCGGTCCAGTCCGGAGTTTGAGGCCTGGGTTTGAGGGTTTGAGGGTGAGAGGGTGAGAGGGTGAGAGGGTGAGAGGGTGTGAGGGTTTGAGGGTGAGAGGGTTTGAGGGTTTGAGGGTTTGAGGGTTTGAGGGTGAGAGGGTGAGGGTTTGAGGGTGAGAGGGTGAGGGTTTGAAGCACTGACCCCACAGCGACTCGTCCCCAGCGTCTCTGCGGGGGCCGGATCAGCGTCTCCCAGGCGTCGGACACTCTTTGCTCCAGGGACTTCTCGGGGGGCGGGGCTGAGGCGGGGTCAGGGGCGGGGTTAGGGGCGGGGTTAGGGGTGGGGCTGAGCAGAGCCTTCAGTCGCTCTAATCCCAGGCCGAGGCCCAAGTCCAGGCCGGACTCTCGGTGCAGGAGGAGGCCCAGGCCCAGGGCCAACAGCAGCACCAGCAGGGGGCCCCAGCGCGCCATGCTCCGCCCACCGCTGCACCTGAAGAAGAAGGGGAGGAGTTTAGGAACATTCAGACCGAGCAGGAGCAGAGGTACAGGTGCCTAACTTAACCTTAACCCTAACCTGTAGAAGTCGTCTCGGCTCGTTCTCTGTGAAGTCTCCAGGACAAGTTTCTACAGGTAGAACCGGTTTTCCTTGTGTAATAAATATGAGTCTCTTTCACTAACGAAGTCTCTTAAAGGGGGGGTTAAAGGGGGGGTTAAAGGGGGGGTATTCTGCAAAATGTACTTTTTCCAGCTTTCCATCATGTTATTCTGTCACTCCCTCATTAAAAACATGGCTGAAGTGTTGCCTTGGCACATTCACGTATTTCTGAGTAATCTGTAAAAACTCTGATGGCGGCCATTTTAGGGATAGGTTTGCCTGAGTCCTCCTAGGAACGCCCCCACCTCCTGGAGACGCCTCCGAGCTTTGGTCACCAGCCGAGTAACCAACCACTGCTCCTCAGCAGAACCCCCTCCCCACTGATGCCACAGACAGCGTGTGGAGGGGGCGTGTCTAAAGGCTCAGAGGTTCTTAAAGAGACAGAGGCCTATTTCAAGACATTCACTACAGCCATTTTGAGAGAGACATTTTATACAAGGCAGTTATTCTGATTTACTGCATTTACAGACCAACAGAAGGTTTGTCATCATTGTAGTGTGATATAGACTGGTGCTATGGGGCTGACAAAAGCAGAACACCCCCTCTTTAAAGCAGAACACGCCCTCTTTAAAGCAGAACACCCCCTCTTTAAAGCAGAACACCCCCTCTTTAAAGCAGAACACCCCCTCTTTAAAGCAGAACACCCCCTCTTTAAAGCAGAACACCCCCTCTTTAAAGCAGAACACGCCCTCTTTAAAGCAGAACACGCCCTCTTTAAAGCAGAACACCCCCTCTTTAAAGCAGAACACCCCCTCTTTAATGCAGAACACCCCCTCTTTAAAGCAGAACACCCCCTCTTTAAAGCAGAACACCCCCTCTTTAAAGCAGAACACGCCCTCTTTAAAGCAGAACACGCCCTCTTTAAAGCAGAACACGCCCTCTTTAAAGCAGAACACGCCCTCTTTAAAGCAGAACACCCCCTCTTTAAAGAACCTTTTTAACCTGCCGGGCGAAGCACAAAACGAGCGTGAAGCTCCTCAAACACTCATTTCTTGACTGTAAAAATCAACATTGTATGAATTGAGTCATTTTTTTCAGCAGAGGCGCAAAAATTACTGCAACTTCCATAACAGAGAAAATCAAACACAATAAAGTAGCAATAAAACTGTAATCTAACATGTCCCTAACGTGTCCATAACATGTTCCTAACATGTCCATAGCGTGTCCATAGCGTGTCCATAGCGTGTCCATAAGGTCCTAAAGCTCCAGTTTCAGCCTCAGGCTAAGTTTAGTCTGAACTTAAGTTTCAGCTTCAAACGTCAGAGGGCTCCTCCTCCTCTTCCTCTTCTTCCTCCATCGTCAGATCAATAAAGTCTGATCTTTATAAACTGTATCTTCCACATTAGCTTTTATCATGTGTGTATTTGTTTGGTTCTACAGTTGTTTTGCAGGTGTTTTCCTCAGATGTTCTTCTCCAGTACCTGTACCTGAGCTCCAGCCTGAGCTCCAGCCTGAGCTCCAGCCTGAAGAAGCTCCAGCCTGAGCTCCAGCCTGAGCTCCAGCCTGAAGAAGCTCCAGGTCACAACGGTCTGACTTTGCACAAACAGAAAGAGTTCATTTGCAGAAGCTCAGTCTGGATCTGATTCTGATTTAAAACTAAAGTTTGAAGCTTTGATTAAGATGAAAACATGAGGCACGTGCGCAGGCTCTAATGACGTCATTAGATATTAGACCGATCTAATGTTTGTGAAATGTTCTCATGTAAACCCGTGTGAAAGAGTCCAGTCTGTCCCGGAGCAGAGCAGGAACTCCTTAAAGTCTGAAAGTTGATCTTCAGCAGACTCACCTTTACCGGGACTGCAGCGGGGCTTTACCGGGGCTTCACCGGGGCTCAGGCCGGGCTCAGGCGGGACTCAGGCCGGGCTCAGAGGCGCTGCTCTCGGCCTGACGCTCTGGGACGGGCCGGGGCCGGTTCTGGTTCTGGACTCATTTAAACCTGGTTCTAATCCCGGACTCGACTCACGCTCGGATCACGGTGGCACTTCCGCTTACGCTCTGTGCGCATGCGCTCTGGCCCGGGCTGACGGGGACAGATCCGGACAGGAAACACTTTATACCACAACAGCATGGCGCTATTATATACCGGTGTGCACAATAAAACCGGAAACCAATAAAACCGGACACAATAAAACCGGAAACCAATAAAACCGGAAACCAATAAAACCGGACACAATAAAACACAATAAAACAGAAACACAATAAAACAGAATAAAACAGAAACACAATAAAACAGAAACACAATAAAACACAATAAAACACAAACACAATAAAACACAATAAAACACAATAAAACACAATAAAACACAATAAAACACAAACACAATAAAACACAAACACAATAAAACACAATAAAACACAATAAAACACAATAAAACACAAACACAATAAAACACAAACACAATAAAACAGAAACACAATAAAACACAATAAAACACAATAAAACACAATAAAACAGAAACTCAATAAAACACAAACACAATAAAACAGAAACACAATAAAACAGAATAAAACAGAAACACAATAAAACAGAAACACAATAAAACACAATAAAACACAATACAATAAAACACAATAAAACAGAAACACAATAAAACACAATAAAACACAATAAAACACAATAAAACAGAAACACAATAAAACAGAAACTCAATAAAACAGAAACTCAATAAAACAGAAACACAATAAAACAGAAACACAATAAAACACAATAAAACACAATACAATAAAACACAATAAAACACAATAAAACACAATAAAACACAATAAAACAGAAACTCAATAAAACACAATAAAACACAATAAAACACAATAAAACACAATAAAACACAATAAAACAGAAACACAATAAAACACAATAAAACACAATAAAACACAATAAAACACAATAAAACAGAAACACAATAAAACAGAAACACAATAAAACAGAATAAAACAGAAACACAATAAAACACAATAAAACAGAAACACAATAAAACACAATAAAACACAATAAAACACAATAAAACAGAAACACAATAAAACACAATAAAACACAATAAAACAGAAACACAATAAAACAGAATAAAACAGAAACACAATAAAACACAATAAAACAGAAACACAATAAAACACAATAAAACAGAAACACAATAAAACACAATAAAACACAATAAAACACAAACACAATAAAACAGAAACACAATAAAACAGAAACACAATAAAACAGAAACACAATAAAACAAAATAAAACAGAAACACAATAAAACAGAAACACAATAAAACACAATAAAACAGAAACACAATAAAACACAATAAAACACAATAAAACACAATAAAACAGAAACACAATAAAACAGAAACACAATAAAACACAATAAAACACAATAAAACAGAAACACAATAAAACAGAAACACAATAAAACAAAATAAAACAGAAACACAATAAAACAGAAACACAATAAAACACAATAAAACAGAAACACAATAAAACAGAAACACAATAAAACACAATAAAACACAATAAAACAGAAACACAATAAAACAGAAACACAATAAAACACAATAAAACAGAAACACAATAAAACAGAAACTCAATAAAACACAATAAAACACAATAAAACAGAAACACAATAAAACAGAAACACAATAAAACACAATAAAACAGAAACACAATAAAACAGAAACTCAATAAAACACAATAAAACACAATAAAACACAATAAAACACAATAAAACAGAAACTCAATAAAACACAATAAAACACAATAAAACAGAAACACAATAAAACACAATAAAACACAATAAAACAGAAACACAATAAAACACAATAAAACACAATAAAACACAATAAAACAGAAACACAATAAAACACAATAAAACAGAAACACAATAAAACAGAATAAAACAGAAACACAATAAAACAGAAACACAATAAAACACAATAAAACACAATAAAACAGAATAAAACAGAATAAAACAGAAACACAATAAAACACAATAAAACACAATAAAACACAATAAAACAGAAACACAATAAAACAGAAACTCAATAAAACAGAAACACAATAAAACACAATAAAACAGAAACACAATAAAACAGAAACACAATAAAACACAATAAAACACAATAAAACAGAATAAAACAGAAACACAATAAAACACAATAAAACACAATAAAACACAATAAAACACAATAAAACAGAAACACAATAAAACACAATAAAACACAATAAAACACAATAAAACAGAAACACAATAAAACAGAAACACAATAAAACAGAAACACAATAAAACAGAAACACAATAAAACACAATAAAACACAATAAAACAGAAACACAATAAAACAGAAACACAATAAAACTCAATAAAACAGAAACACAATAAAACAGAAACTCAATAAAACAGAAACTCAATAAAACAGAAACACAATAAAACACAAACACAATAAAACAGAATCACAATAAAACACAATAAAACTCAATAAAACAGAATCACAATAAAACACAATAAAACTCAATAAAACAGAAACACAATAAAACAGAAACTCAATAAAACAGAAACACAATAAAACACAATAAAACTCAATAAAACAGAAACACAATAAAACAGAAACTCAATAAAACAGAATCACAATAAAACACAATAAAACTCAATAAAACAGAAACACAATAAAACAGAAACTCAATAAAACAGAAACACAATAAAACACAATAAAACAGAAACACAATAAAACAGAAACACAATAAAACAGAAACTCAATAAAACAGAAACACAATAAAACAGAAACACAATAAAACAGAAACTCAATAAAACAGAAACACAATAAAACAGAAACACAATAAAACAGAAACACAATAAAACAGAAACACAATAAAACAGAAACACAATAAAACACAATAAAACAGAAACACAATAAAACAGAAACACAATAAAACACAATAAAACAGAAACTCAATAAAACAGAAACACAATAAAACAGAAACACAATAAAACAGAAACACAATAAAACAGAAACACAATAAAACACAATAAAACAGAAACACAATAAAACAGAAACACAATAAAACACAATAAAACAGAAACTCAATAAAACAGAAACACAATAAAACAGAAACACAATAAAACACAAACACAATAAAACACAATAAAACACAATAAAACAGAAACACAATAAAACACAATAAAACAGAAACACAATAAAACACAATAAAACAGAAACACAATAAAACAGAAACACAATAAAACACAATAAAACACAATAAAACAGAAACACAATAAAACAGAAACACAATAAAACACAATAAAACACAATAAAACACAATAAAACACAATAAAACACAATAAAACAGAAACACAATAAAACACAATAAAACAGAAACACAATAAAACAGAAACACAATAAAACTCAATAAAACAGAAACTCAATAAAACAGAAACTCAATAAAACAGAAACACAATAAAACACAAACACAATAAAACACAAACACAATAAAACAGAATCACAATAAAACACAATAAAACTCAATAAAACAGAAACACAATAAAACAGAAACTCAATAAAACAGAAACACAATAAAACAGAAACACAATAAAACAGAAACTCAATAAAACAGAAACACAATAAAACACAAACACAATAAAACAGAATCACAATAAAACACAATAAAACAGAAACACAATAAAACACAAACACAATAAAACACAAACACAATAAAACACAATAAAACACAATAAAACACAATAAAACACAAACACAATAAAACACAAACACAATAAAACAGAAACACAATAAAACACAATAAAACACAATAAAACACAATAAAACAGAAACTCAATAAAACACAAACACAATAAAACAGAAACACAATAAAACAGAATAAAACAGAAACACAATAAAACAGAAACACAATAAAACACAATAAAACACAATACAATAAAACACAATAAAACACAAACACAATAAAACACAATAAAACACAATAAAACACAATAAAACAGAAACACAATAAAACAGAAACTCAATAAAACAGAAACTCAATAAAACAGAATAAAACACAATAAAACAGAAACACAATAAAACACAATAAAACAGAAACACAATAAAACAGAAACACAATAAAACACAATAAAACACAATACAATAAAACACAATAAAACACAATAAAACACAATAAAACACAATAAAACAGAAACTCAATAAAACACAATAAAACACAATAAAACACAATAAAACACAATAAAACACAATAAAACAGAAACACAATAAAACACAATAAAACACAATAAAACACAATAAAACACAATAAAACAGAAACACAATAAAACAGAAACACAATAAAACAGAATAAAACAGAAACACAATAAAACACAATAAAACAGAAACACAATAAAACACAATAAAACACAATAAAACACAATAAAACAGAAACACAATAAAACACAATAAAACACAATAAAACAGAAACACAATAAAACAGAATAAAACAGAAACACAATAAAACACAATAAAACAGAAACACAATAAAACACAATAAAACAGAAACACAATAAAACACAATAAAACACAATAAAACACAAACACAATAAAACAGAAACACAATAAAACAGAAACACAATAAAACAGAAACACAATAAAACAAAATAAAACAGAAACACAATAAAACAGAAACACAATAAAACACAATAAAACACAAACACAATAAAACAGAAACACAATAAAACACAATAAAACAGAAACACAATAAAACAAAATAAAACAGAAACACAATAAAACAGAAACACAATAAAACACAATAAAACAGAAACACAATAAAACAAAATAAAACAGAAACACAATAAAACAGAAACACAATAAAACACAATAAAACAGAAACACAATAAAACACAATAAAACACAATAAAACACAATAAAACAGAAACACAATAAAACAGAAACACAATAAAACACAATAAAACACAATAAAACAGAAACACAATAAAACAGAAACACAATAAAACAAAATAAAACAGAAACACAATAAAACAGAAACACAATAAAACACAATAAAACAGAAACACAATAAAACAGAAACACAATAAAACAGAAACACAATAAAACACAATAAAACAGAAACACAATAAAACAGAAACTCAATAAAACACAATAAAACACAATAAAACAGAAACACAATAAAACACAATAAAACACAATAAAACACAATAAAACAGAAACTCAATAAAACACAATAAAACACAATAAAACAGAAACACAATAAAACACAATAAAACACAATAAAACACAATAAAACAGAAACACAATAAAACACAATAAAACAGAAACACAATAAAACAGAATAAAACAGAAACACAATAAAACAGAAACACAATAAAACACAATAAAACACAAAAAAACAGAATAAAACAGAATAAAACAGAAACACAATAAAACACAATAAAACACAATAAAACACAATAAAACAGAAACACAATAAAACAGAAACTCAATAAAACAGAAACACAATAAAACACAATAAAACAGAAACACAATAAAACAGAAACACAATAAAACACAATAAAACACAATAAAACAGAATAAAACAGAAACACAATAAAACACAATAAAACACAATAAAACACAATAAAACAGAAACACAATAAAACACAATAAAACACAATAAAACACAATAAAACAGAAACACAATAAAACAGAAACACAATAAAACAGAAACACAATAAAACAGAAACACAATAAAACAGAAACACAATAAAACAGAAACACAATAAAACACAATAAAACACAATAAAACAGAAACACAATAAAACAGAAACACAATAAAACTCAATAAAACAGAAACACAATAAAACAGAAACTCAATAAAACAGAAACTCAATAAAACAGAAACACAATAAAACACAAACACAATAAAACAGAATCACAATAAAACACAATAAAACTCAATAAAACAGAATCACAATAAAACACAATAAAACTCAATAAAACAGAAACACAATAAAACAGAAACTCAATAAAACAGAAACACAATAAAACACAAACACAATAAAACAGAATCACAATAAAACACAATAAAACAGAAACTCAATAAAACAGAAACACAATAAAACACAATAAAACTCAATAAAACAGAAACACAATAAAACAGAAACTCAATAAAACAGAATCACAATAAAACACAATAAAACTCAATAAAACAGAAACACAATAAAACAGAAACTCAATAAAACAGAAACACAATAAAACAGAATCACAATAAAACACAATAAAACAGAAACACAATAAAACAGAAACACAATAAAACAGAAACTCAATAAAACAGAAACACAATAAAACAGAAACACAATAAAACAGAAACTCAATAAAACAGAAACACAATAAAACAGAAACACAATAAAACAGAAACACAATAAAACAGAAACACAATAAAACAGAAACACAATAAAACACAATAAAACAGAAACACAATAAAACAGAAACACAATAAAACACAATAAAACAGAAACTCAATAAAACAGAAACACAATAAAACAGAAACACAATAAAACAGAAACACAATAAAACACAATAAAACAGAAACACAATAAAACAGAAACACAATAAAACACAATAAAACAGAAACTCAATAAAACAGAAACACAATAAAACACAAACACAATAAAACACAATAAAACACAATAAAACAGAAACACAATAAAACACAATAAAACAGAAACACAATAAAACACAATAAAACAGAAACACAATAAAACAGAAACACAATAAAACACAATAAAACACAATAAAACAGAAACACAATAAAACAGAAACACAATAAAACAGAAACACAATAAAACACAATAAAACACAATAAAACACAATAAAACAGAAACACAATAAAACACAATAAAACAGAAACACAATAAAACAGAAACACAATAAAACTCAATAAAACAGAAACTCAATAAAACAGAAACTCAATAAAACAGAAACACAATAAAACACAAACACAATAAAACACAAACACAATAAAACAGAATCACAATAAAACACAATAAAACTCAATAAAACAGAAACACAATAAAACAGAAACTCAATAAAACAGAAACACAATAAAACAGAAACACAATAAAACACAAACACAATAAAACACAATAAAACAGAAACACAATAAAACAGAAACTCAATAAAACAGAAACACAATAAAACACAAACACAATAAAACAGAATCACAATAAAACACAATAAAACTCAATAAAACAGAAACTCAATAAAACAGAAACTCAATAAAACAGAAACACAATAAAACACAAACACAATAAAACACAAACACAATAAAACAGAATCACAATAAAACACAATAAAACTCAATAAAACAGAAACACAATAAAACAGAAACTCAATAAAACAGAAACACAATAAAACACAAACACAATAAAACAGAAACACAATAAAACAGAAACACAATAAAACAGAAACTCAATAAAACAGAAACACAATAAAACACAATAAAACTCAATAAAACAGAAACACAATAAAACAGAAACTCAATAAAACAGAAACACAATAAAACAGAATCACAATAAAACACAATAAAACTCAATAAAACAGAAACACAATAAAACAGAAACTCAATAAAACAGAAACACAATAAAACAGAATCACAATAAAACACAATAAAACAGAAACACAATAAAACAGAAACACAATAAAACAGAAACACAATAAAACACAAACACAATAAAACAGAATCACAATAAAACACAATAAAACAGAAACACAATAAAACAGAAACACAATAAAACACAATAAAACAGAAACACAATAAAACACAATAAAACACAAACACAATAAAACAGAAACACAATAAAACACAAACACAATAAAACACAATAAAACAGAAACACAATAAAACAGAAACACAATAAAACAGAAACACAATAAAACAGAAACACAATAAAACAGAAACTCAATAAAACAGAAACACAATAAAACAGAAACTCAATAAAACAGAAACACAATAAAACAGAAACACAATAAAACAGAAACACAATAAAACAGAAACACAATAAAACAGAAACACAATAAAACACAATAAAACAGAAACACAATAAAACAGAAACACAATAAAACAGAAACACAATAAAACAGAAACACAATAAAACACAATAAAACAGAAACACAATAAAACAGAAACACAATAAAACAGAAACACAATAAAACAGAAACACAATAAAACACAATAAAACAGAAACACAATAAAACAGAAACACAATAAAACACAATAAAACAGAAACACAATAAAACAGAAACACAATAAAACAGAAACACAATAAAACACAATAAAACACAAACACAATAAAACAGAAACACAATAAAACACAATAAAACAGAAACACAATAAAACAGAAACACAATAAAACACAATAAAACAGAAACACAATAAAACAGAAACACAATAAAACAGAAACACAATAAAACAGAAACACAATAAAACACAATAAAACAGAAACTCAATAAAACAGAAACACAATAAAACAGAAACTCAATAAAACAGAAACACAATAAAACAGAAACACAATAAAACAGAAACACAATAAAACAGAAACACAATAAAACAGAAACACAATAAAACACAATAAAACAGAAACACAATAAAACAGAAACACAATAAAACACAATAAAACAGAAACACAATAAAACAGAAACACAATAAAACAGAAACACAATAAAACAGAAACACAATAAAACACAATAAAACAGAAACACAATAAAACAGAAACACAATAAAACAGAAACACAATAAAACACAATAAAACAGAAACACAATAAAACAGAATAAAACAGAAACACAATAAAACAGAAACACAATAAAACAGAAACACAATAAAACACAATAAAACAGAAACACAATAAAACACAAACACAATAAAACAGAAACACAATAAAACACAATAAAACACAATAAAACACAATAAAACACAATAAAACACAATAAAACACAATAAAACACAATAAAACAGAAACACAATAAAACACAATAAAACACAATAAAACACAATAAAACACAATAAAACACAATAAAACAGAAACACAATAAAACAGAAACACAATAAAACACAAACACAATAAAACAGAAACACAATAAAACACAATAAAACACAATAAAACACAATAAAACAGAAACACAATAAAACAGAAACACAATAAAACACAATAAAACAGAAACACAATAAAACAGAAACTCAATAAAACAGAAACTCAATAAAACAGAATAAAACACAATAAAACAGAAACTCAATAAAACAGAATAAAACACAATAAAACAGAAACACAATAAAACAGAATAAAACACAATAAAACACAAACACAATAAAACAGAAACACAATAAAACAATAAAACACAATAAAACAGAAACACAATAAAACAGAAACACAATAAAACACAATAAAACAGAAACACAATAAAACAGAAACACAATAAAACAGAAACACAATAAAACAGAATAAAACACAATAAAACAGAAACACAATAAAACACAATAAAACAGAAACACAATAAAACAGAATAAAACTCAATAAAACAGAAACACAATAAAACACAAACACAATAAAACAGAAACACAATAAAACACAAACACAATAAAACAGAAACACAATAAAACACAATAAAACAGAAACTCAATAAAACAGAAACTCAATAAAACAGAAACTCAATAAAACACAATAAAACAGAAACACAATAAAACTCAATAAAACAGAAACTCAATAAAACAGAAACACAATAAAACTCAATAAAACAGAAACTCAATAAAACACAATAAAACAGAAACACAATAAAACACAATAAAACAGAAACACAATAAAACAGAAACACAATAAAACTCAATAAAACAGAAACACAATAAAACAGAAACACAATAAAACAGAAACACAATAAAACTCAATAAAACAGAAACACAATAAAACAGAAACACAATAAAACACAATAAAACACAATAAAACAGAAACACAATAAAACACAATAAAACACAATAAAACACAAACACAATAAAACACAATAAAACACAAACACAATGAAACAGAAACACAATAAAACACAATGAAACAGAAACACAATAAAACACAATAAAACACAATAAAACACAATAAAACAGAAACACAATAAAACTCAATAAAACAAACACAATAAAACACAAACACAATAAAACACAATAAAACAGAAACACAATAAAACACAAACACAATAAAACACAAACACAATAAAACACAATAAAACACAAACACAATAAAACACAATAAAACACAAACACAATAAAACACAATAAAACACAAACACAATGAAACAGAAACACAATAAAACACAATAAAACACAAACACAATAAAACAGAAACACAATAAAACACAATAAAACACAAACACAATAAAACAGAAACTCAATAAAACACAATAAAACACAAACACAATAAAACACAATAAAACACAATAAAACACAATAAAACACAAACACAATAAAACACAATAAAACACAAACACAATGAAACAGAAACACAATAAAACACAATAAAACAGAAACACAATAAAACACAATAAAACAGAAACACAATAAAACAGAAACACAATAAAACACAATAAAACAGAAACACAATAAAACACAATAAAACACAATAAAACAGAAACTCAATAAAACAGAAACACAATAAAACACAATAAAACTCAATAAAACAGAAACACAATAAAACTCAATAAAACACAATAAAACAGAAACTCAATAAAACAGAAACACAATAAAACAAAATAAAACAGAAACACTTTCACAAACAGAGCGTGATGTTCAATATAATAATGATAAAAGTAAAGAAACTGCAGTGATTTATAAAACATCAAAACAAACCATGAAAAGAATCAATAATTGGTTTAAAATAATGAAGGACAAGAGTAAAAACATCCATCTTCCTGTTGGAGCTGAAGCAGCTCCTCATGGCGCCCCCTGCAGGTAGTGGAACGGCCTCATGGTTCTGACCGGGCCTGGTCTCTCATGAGGAGCTTCTGACCCGTCACCTTTAGGACCTGGTTGCCCTGGGAGACGCTACAGGGAAACGAGGCCCCGCCCACAGAGCTCCAGGATCATCCAGGCTCAAACCCCCCCCCCCCCCCCCCCCATAAAAACATAAAAAGGATCAATAATCAAACTCATGAAAGTTCATTAAATAATAACAAGGCAGTTTTTAAAAAGCCAGAGAACATGAGAATAATTATTGCAGAAACAAAACACACAATAAATAAAATAAAAACAGAAAATCATCACCACAATCGCAACTAATCTGTGCATGTTTCATTTTGATTCACGACCATTCCCTGAACACAGAGTTCTGGAGCCTCATTTGAAAGCTAAGACCGACAAAGCTGTGTCACTTTTCTATCGCTTGTTTTGTTACTTTTCCCTCCTCATTTCCGTCTTGTTTTCGTCGCTGTTCTGAAGCGTTTAGATTTGGGTCGAGCTGCTCTGCTAAAGTAAACAAAGTAAACACGCAGTGGAATAAAACCACAGGAAAAGCCGCGGGAGGATTTTATTCGAGACCATATTTAGACAGAGCTGCACATCTCGCCCTATCACCGGCCCGCGCGGCGACGCGGCGGCCTCTGATTGGTCCAGGCGCCTGATGTCCCGCCCCCGCTTACGTGGCGCGCGCTGGAGGCTGCCGGAGGTGGCGCTGCAGACCGGAGACCTGCAGTATCAGGACCCTCGTGTTTCAGGACAGCGCCTCCTACAGGAGCGGAGGAAACTCACCATCTCTATATTTATCTATGCTCAATATTCTTACTTAAAGTGCAGATACAGGACCAGAAAGTACTTAAGTAAAAATATCTGAAACAAATATTACTGAAGTAAAAGTATTAAAGTATGCACTGTAAAATGTACTTTATAAGTCGAAAGTAAGAGTTTAATCTGCAGGATTTTTAAATCATTTGAATCAAACCAGGTCCAAATAAGTAAAACACTCTCAAAAACAGGAACTAACCCAGGTCTAACCCAGGTCTAAACCAGGTCTAACCCAGGTCTAACCCAGGTCTAAACCAGGTCTAAACCAGGTCTAAACCAGGTCTAACCCAGGTCTAAACCAGGTCTAACCCAGGTCTAAACCAGGTCTAACCCAGGTCTAAACCAGGTCTAAACCAGGTCTAACCCAGGTCTAACCCAGGTCTAACCCAGGTCTAACCCAGGTCTAACCCAGGTCTAACCCAGGTCTAAACCAGGTCTAACCCAGGTCTAACCCAGGTCTAACCCAGGTCTAAACCAGGTCTAACCCAGATCTAAACCAGGTCTAACCCAGGTCTAAACCAGGTCTAAACCAGGTCTAACCCAGGTCTAAACCAGGTCTAAACCAGGTCTAAACCAGGTCTAACCCAGGTCTAAACCAGGTCTAAACCAGGTCTAAACCAGGTCTAAACCAGGTCTAACCCAGGTCTAACCCAGGTCTAAAGGCTCATTCATGTGAAGTGTGAATGAGTCTTAAACTGGGACTAAACAGTTAATCGTAAACTCACTTCTAAATAAAATACTGAAAATAAATAGTAAAAATGCCCCTGAACAAAAGTGCAGTTAAAGATTTCCTTTTCCTCTGTGTTTTGTTTTGACATTAAAGGGACTATACAGAGTTTAAAACATGTAAAAGTTAGCATGTTCCTCCCCCACATGTTCCTCCCCCACATGTTCCTCCCCTACATGTTCCTCCATGTCCTGATGTGTAGAATGAACTCAGACCTGTTCACCACATCTGCCTCTGAAATCCTGACCTGTCTCAGAAACGTGTTACTGCGGGTCCAAAGTGCCGTCATTCACGAGCTTAAAGGAATAGGCCACCGTTTTTACACACTGAGATATGTTCTTACCTTAGTGGAGTTAATATATCCCCGTCTGGTCTTTGTCCGTGCGCTCACACATACGCAGCCTCTCCCACATGTCACATAGCTCCAAAAAAGCTCACGATAGAAGCTACCAAGCTCTTCCACGTGTTCCCTATTTAAATAAAGTTACGTGAAGTGTTTTCATGCAAAGTATATTTACACAGAAATGTAACATGTGGATTTTATAAGCAAATAAAAAGGGGAACTATATTGTGAGGCGTAATGATACAGGAGCACAGCGTTGGCGCAGTAACTCCTAAAGACTTCCCCGCTCACTTCCGTCAGTAGAAGCTGCGTGACTTGTACAGAGCCTTTTACAACAAGCAGAAAATATATTTTGGGAAAGTGCTGCACATTCCTACCTCATGGTGGAGCTCCTGAGTCCTGTGTCGTTGGAAATCTGTGAAACATTACTACACTATATACTTTCTGCTTGTTATCACAGCCCGGCACGATGCACGTAAAAGGCATCGTTCACAAGTTCTCCACGCTTCTTCAACTGTTCTCTGCTGCTCTACAAGTCACGCAGCTTCTACTGACGGAAGTGAGCGGGGAAGTCTTTAGGAGTTACTGCTCCTGTATCATTACGCCTCACAATATAGTGCCCCTTTTTATCTGCTTATAAAATCCACATGTTACATTTCTGTGTAAATATACTTGGCATGAAAACACTTCACGTAACTTTATTTAAATAGGGAACACGTGGAAGAGCTTGGCAGCTTCTATCGGGAGCTTTTTTGGAGCTATGTGACATGTGGGAGAGGCTGCGTATGTGTGAGCGCACGGACAAAGACCAGACGGGGATATATTAACTCCACTAAGGTTAGGTAAGAACATATCTCAGTATGTAAAAACGGTGGCCTGTTCCTTTAAAATAGAAGCTGCAGTTACACGTATGACCTGAGGGGGCAGTAGTGAGTATACAATGGCTAACCTGCATCTAGCCCCTTTAACTACACGTCACTGCAGATACGATACATAAACTTCAGGGGTTTGGTTCATACGTTTAAACTTGTAACTCGAGCTACTTTGAGACTAATATATTATTGTATTTAATGTAAGTGGTAAATATTATATTATACACGAATATATGACACTGAAGGGGTCAGAGGTTAAGCCTTTTATACAGTATGAGTGAGTGAATGAATGAGTGGTAATGCTCTTTTCCCAGCGGCAGAGGGCGCTGGTCCTGAACCCGCTGGTCCTGAGAATGGGGGAGCTCCGCCCTGCAGCTCCCGGACGCTCCATAAACCCCCCCTCCGGCCCCCGTCTCCCTCTCCCCGGCCTCAGACGCCCGTCCCGGCCGCTGTGAGTGCGTGGCCCGCTGGATGCTCAGAGTCCCTGGCTGCAGTCTGCTGCTCAGACGGAGGATGAAGTGTCTGCTGGCGCTGGCGCTGCTCGGAGGGGCCCTGGTGTTCCTGGGCTTCCCCGGAGGCTCCACGGCCGACGACAAGAAGAAGGGCCCCAAAGTCACCGCCAAGGTAAAGCTCTTTTATCAGCTCCACCGCGAAGGTAAAGCTCTTTATTCTAGGGTTATCAGCCCCACTGAGAAGGTAAAGCTCTTTATTCTCCAAAGTCACCGCGAAGGTAAAGGACTTTATTATAGGGTATCAGCTCCACTGTGAAGGTAAAGGACTTTATCAGCTCCACTGTGAAGGTAAAGGACTTTATTCTCCAAAATCAGTGAAGGTAAAGCTTTTGAATGAACCTAAAATCAGTGCTTAGACTCGGCTCTACCAGCTCCATTTCCCACCAAAGCAGTGGAGGACCAGCCTTTAGCTCTGAGCCTTTTCCACTAAAGCTCCTTCAGCAGCAGCTCCAGATGAATGGCCCCCGGGCCCTTTGGTGCAGGATGGTCCTTCAGCAGAAGCTCCAGATGAATGACCCCGGGCCCTTTAGTACAGGATGGTCCTGCAGCAGAAGCTCCAGATGAATGACCCCGGGCCCTTTGGTGCAGGATGGCGAGCTGGGACATGTTTAAGGATCGTCTCATCACAGGGGGTTTAGCTGGACGTGAATCTGAGCCGCGAACTGGATCTGATTTAGCTTCAGCCTCGAGACACTTCGGGCTCGTCCTGGTGTAAAGTCACAAACATCTGGACCTTCATGAACCAGCTCTGATGCGCTCATGAGCTTTAACTGTGGAAAACATCTGGACACCACAGTGATGTTTGGGGATAAATGCTAGTGGCTATGGAAAAATACGGACAACAGGCTAAATGCTAACGGCTATAGGAAAATACAGTGATGCTAGTGCTAACGGATTTTTTTTTTTTAAGCCAACACAAGTCTGAAATATGCGGAAGCACTATCAGGCTGCTAACTTACATTCCCCCTTTTTATTTTAATGGAAGCTACTGTTATCCGCCCTCTGTTAGCCTCTGCTAGCCTGCGTTAGCTCAGCGTCAGCCTCTGTTTGCCTGCGTTAGCTCCGCGTTAGCCTCTGTTAGCTCAGCGTTAGCCTCTCTTCGCTCCGCGTTAGCCTCTGTTAGCTCGGCGTCAGCCTCTGTTTGCCTGCGTTAGCTCGGCGTCAGCCTCTGTTTGCCTGCGTTAGCTCCGCGTTAGCCTCTGTTAGCTCAGCGTTAGCCTCTCTTCGCTCCGCGTTAGCCTCTCTTCGCTCCGCGTTAGCCTCTGTTAGCTCAGCGTCAGCCTGCGTTAGCTCAGCGTTAGCCTCTCTTCGCTCGGCGTCAGCCTCTCTTCGCTCCGCGTTAGCCTCTGTTAGCTCAGCGTTAGCCTCTCTTCGCTCCGCGTTAGCCTCTCTTCGCTCCGCGTTAGCCTCTGTTAGCTCAGCGTCAGCCTGCGTTAGCTCAGCGTTAGCCTCTCTTCGCTCGGCGTCAGCCTCTGTTTGCCTGCGTTAGCTCCGCGTTAGCCTCTGTTAGCTCAGCATTAGCCTCTGCTAGCCTGCGTTAGCTCAGCGTCAGCCTCTGTTAGCTCGCCATTAAGCCACGTCACACGTTTTCAAAACATTCCGCTCTGGATCGAGTATCTCTCGTAGACTCTGCACATTATGAGACTGTTGGGACCTGGTGGTAAATGTGAACAGTTTCTGCTCTTATTAATCTGGACCTTTGATCCTAAATGTGTGAGCAAAGCCTTAATGGAGATGTTTTCTTTGCTACAGTAAATGGAGAAAAGTTTCACAGAAAGATTTAATATTTCATAGGAGAGAAAAGTCAAAGATGAACTTTTGAAAAGTCAATAATGATGTTTAATAAAAGTAATTGATCCGGAGTTTAAGGGGAGTTTGTACGAGGCTAAAGCAGGACTCAGGTCCTCTGGGATCCATCATATCTGAGGCGCCGGTACGAAAGGTCGTGCAGGGTTCTCAGATGGTTCTCAGGGTTCTCAGATGGTTCTCTGGGTTCTCAGATGGTCAGTGCCTGATCGTCTGCTGTGAAAACGTGAGATATCATGACACAAATGAAGGTCAGGGCCAGAGAAATGCTTAACCTCTGAACTCCCGCCTGGACCGAGAGGAGCTTTTTCCTCACGTCAACACATTTTGTTGTTGGGGATTCAACTCAGTTTTGTAACTTTTTAGTGAATATTTTTTTAAATCACATTTGTCATTTTTTCGACCATTTTTTTGTAATTTTTTAATCAATTTTTAATCCATTTTTGTCACTTTTTTGTAATTTTTTTGTATTTTTTTTCGTCAATTTTTAATTTTTTTGTCATTTTTTCTTCAATTTTTTCTTCAATTTTTTGTCAATTTCTTGTGACATTTTTGCCACTTTTTCATAAATTTTTCCTCACTTTTTTGTCACATTTCCATCATTGTTGTGTTGCTATTCTCACAGCTTTTGTCCAGAAGCTTTTGGATTGGGGTAAAGCCAAACTGGAGAAAATGCACTCTGTTCAGGTGGGAGTTAAGGGGTTAACCTTAAGGATGGGTCGTCTCATGATCAGACGGTTTGAGGGTCTAATCCCAGCTCCTGAAGACACTCTGCCGTTGTGTCCTTGGGCGAGACACTTCCTCTCCTGCTGTGGTTCTTCACTGACGCGTCTCCTGCTCCTCTTCTTCAGGTTTACTTCGACATGAAAATCGGCGACGAAGACATCGGGCGAATCGTCATCGGCGTCTTCGGGAAAACCGTCCCCAAAACGGCCGACAACTTCATCGCCCTGGCAACCGGAGAGGTACATCCCATAATATCACCGTGAAAGCCCCGCCCTTCAGAGTGAAAGCCCCGCCCTTCAGAGTGAAAGCCCCGCCCTTCAGAGTGAAAGCCCCGCCCTTCAGAGTGACAGCCCCGCCCTTCAGAGTGACAGCCCCGCCCTTCAGAGTGACAGCCCCGCCCTTCAGAGTGAAAGCCCCGCCCTTCAGAGTGAAAGCCCCGCCCTTCAGAGTGAAAGCCCCGCCCTTCAGAGTGAAAGCCCCGCCCTTCAGAGTGAAAGCCCCGCCCTTCAGAGTGACAGCCCCGCCCTTCAGAGTGACAGCCCCGCCCTTCAGAGTGAAAGCCCCGCCCTTCAGAGTGAAAGCCCCGCCCTTCAGAGTGTAAGCCCCGCCCTTCAGAGTGACAGCCCCGCCCTTCAGAGTGACAGCCCCGCCCTTCAGAGTGAAAGCCCCGCCCTTCAGAGTGAAAGCCCCGCCCTTCAGAGTGAAAGCCCCGCCCTTCAGAGTGTAAGCCCCGCCCTTCAGAGTGTAAGCCCCGCCCTTCAGAGTGTAAGCCCCGCCCTTCAGAGTGTAAGCCCCGCCCTTCAGAGTGTAAGCCCCGCCCTTCAGAGTGACAGCCCCGCCCTTCAGAGTGACAGCCCCGCCCTTCAGAGTGACAGCCCCGCCCTTCAGAGTGACAGCCCCGCCCTTCAGAGCGTAAGCCCCGCCCTTCAGAGCGTAAGCCCCGCCCTTCAGAGCGTAAGCCCCGCCCTTCAGAGCGTAAGCCCCGCCCTTCAGAGCGTAAGCCCCGCCCTTCAGAGCGAAAGCCCCGCCCTTCAGAGCGAAAGCCCCGCCCTTCAGAGCGAAAGCCCCGCCCTTCAGAGCGAAAGCCCCGCCCTTCAGAGCGAAAGCCCCGCCCTTCAGAGCGAAAGCCCCGCCCTTCAGAGTGAAAGCCCCGCCCTTTGTTTTGCAGAAAGGGTTCGGATACAAAGGCAGTAAGTTCCATCGCGTCATCAAACAGTTCATGATCCAGGGCGGAGACTTCACCCGCGGGGACGGGACCGGAGGTGAGTCCAGATGTTTGTTTCAGGGAGTCCAGATGTTTTCAGGGTTCATACAGTTCTGGAAATCCTGGAAAAGTCATGGAATTTTGAGAAACTTATTTCAGAATCCTAAAATAATGGGTAAATGAAAAGTAAATGAGGAATCACGGCACATTTTGATTCAGGCAGAGGTTTGGCCTGAACAGCTGAAATCACAATAATGCACTTCTGGAGGACATTATTGCAGATGTTTCAAAGGTAAAACTAAAAAATGTCCCTTTTTAAAGTGGCTAAATCTAAGGACCATTTTCACCAGGGGCGGACTGGCCACCGGTCCCGCCTTAACCGAGCTTTACCCAAATCTAAAAGCTAAAGAGAAAAGCATCAGAATAGCGAGAAAAAGAGGATGAAAACATGAGAAAAACACGGACAAAAAAACTCGACAAAAAAGTGACGAAAAAGTGACAAATTCAACAAAAAAGTGACAAAAAAGTGACAAATTCAACAAAAAAGTGACAAAAATTCAACAAAAAAGTGACAAAAAAGTGACAAAAGTGACAAATTCAACAAAAAAGTGACAAAAAAGTGACAAAAGTGACAAATTCAACAAAAAAGTGACAAAAATTCAACAAAAAAGTGACAAAAATTCAACAAAAAAGTGACAAAAATTCAACAAAAAAGTGACAAAAAAGTGACAAAAAAGTGACAAAAAAGTGACAAAAAAGTGACAAATGTGACAAAAGTGACAAATTCAACAAAAATTCAACAAAAAAGTGACAAAGTGACAAAAAATTCAACCAAAAAGTGACAAAAATTCAACAAAAAAGTGACAAAAATTCAACAAAAAATGTGACAAAAATTCAACAAAAAAGTGACAAAAAAGTGACAAAAAAGTGACAAAAAAGTGACAAAAAAGTGACAAAAAAGTGACAAAAAAGTGACAAAGTGACATCAACAGCGTGAGGAAAAAGGTCAGTTTTGTGGGTCTTAGCTTTCAAATGAGGTGTTACACAGCCAAAGAGGACAGAATGCATTTGGTTTAGACGGGGGGTCAGAGGTTAAAATATGTATTTGTGGAAGTGTCACATTTACGCTGATTTGGGCCGGGCCGGTCAGAGTCCAGGGCTGGTTTTCAGTCCCGGTCCCTTTTGAATTTCACTAGAATGCAGGAGAATCAGGCTGGTCGTGGTCTCAGAATCATCGATCTTTCTCTAGTATTCTGGTCTGAACTACAGTCGTGCTGATGAAAACGTGCGGCGAGTAATAACTGTGGATGTACGAACCCTGTTACTGATGCAGCGCCTTCAGTCACATGAGGCCTCTTCACACAACTACATTTGGAAGTGTTTGTTTAGATCGACTTACTTCCTGATTCTGTTGGAGCTCCTGCAGGTGTTTCTAACAGGAGCTCCTGCAGATGTTTCTAACGGGAGCTCCTGCAGATGTTTCTAACCCGCCTCCTGTGTCCAGGGAAGAGCATCTACGGCGACCGCTTCCCCGATGAGAACTTTAAGCTGAAGCATTACGGAGGCGGCTGGCTCTCCATGGCCAACGCCGGCAAAGACACCAACGGCTCCCAGTTCTTCATCACCACCGTCCCCACGGCCTGGTTAGACGGGAAGCACGTGGTGTTCGGGAAGATCCTGGAGGGATGGGTGAGTCTGAGGGACTGAGGGTCTGAGGGTCTGAGGGTCTGAGGGTCTGAGGGTCTGAGGGTCTGAGGGTCTGAGGGTCTGAGGGTCATGTGATCAGAGTCTGAGGGTCTGAGGGTCTGAGGGTCTGAGGGTCTGAGGGTCATGTGATCAGAGTCTGAGGGTCTGAGGGTCTGAGGGTCTGAGGGTCTGAGGGTCTGAGGGTCTGAGGGTCATGTGATCAGAGTCTGAGGGTCTGAGGGTCTGAGGGTCTGAGGGTCTGAGGGTCTGAGGGTCTGAGGGTCTGAGGGTCTGAGGGTCTGAGGGTCTGAGGGTCTGAGAGTCTGAGGGTCATGTGATCAGAGTCTGAGGGTCTGACAAAAAAATGATGGAAACAAATGTGCTGACGTGAGGATAAAGATCCTCTCGGTTCAGGCGGGAGTTAAGAGGTTAAACATTATAACTCTTAAAAAACAAAGAAAAAATGACTTGAATTTAGAACAAATAATGGCCCCCTGGTAAAACAGCATGTTTGCTACGACACCATAATATTAAAATATGTATTTTATCTATATGTTCTGGCGACCCCCAGGTTGAGAAGCCCTGGTCTACATTACGAGACGTTAAAGCAGGGTTTCTCAACCTGGGGTACGTCCCCCCTGGAGGCGCTCGAGGACCGAGCAGAGGGGACGTGTTACATTTACCCCTTTTTTCAATCTGAAATAGTTCCATCATTTTACAGGAAAAGCTGGATTTCTCAGTAACATGTGTTTATTTTGACTGTCCTTTTTCTTACAAACACTTTTAAGCAATTACTTTCTAAATAAACACCCTTAAGATGGGGGGGGGGGGCACGGGGGACCACTGAAAGGACAAAGGGCACAAGAGACACCACACTTTGCGAACCACTGTTGTAGCTATTTTTCCAGAGTGCTATTATTTGTTCTAAATATGATTTCAGCCATTGTTTTTTTAAGAATTCTATAGGTTAATGTCCCCGTGTTTCCCAAGGTCTGACCCGGGCGGGGGGGTCTGAGGGCGGGGGACTTCATTATCCGTGCAGAAAAAGGTGAACCTGTTGAGTATAGGAGTATAGGAGTATAGGAGTATAGGAGTATAGGAGTATGGGAGTATGGGAGTATAGGAGTATAGGAGTATAGGAGTATAGGAGTATAGGAGTATAGGAGTATAGGAGTATAGGAGTATAGGAGTATAGGAGTATAGGAGTATAGCAGTATAGCAGTATAGCAGTATAGCAGTATAGCAGTATAGGAGTATAGGAGTATAGGAGTATAGGAGTATAGGAGTATAGGAGTATAGGAGTATAGGAGTATAGGAGTATAGGAGTATAGGAGTATAGCAGTATAGCAGTATAGCAGTATAGCAGTATAGCAGTATAGCAGTATAGCTGTATAGCTGTATAGCTGTATAGCAGTATAGCTGTATAGCTGTATAGCTGTATAGCAGTATAGCAGTATAGCAGTATAGCAGTATAGCAGTATAGCAGTATAGCAGTATAGCTGTATAGCTGTATAGCAGTATAGCTGTATAGCTGTATAGCTGTATAGCAGTATAGCTGTATAGCTGTATAGCTGTATAGCTGTATAGCTGTATAGCTGTATAGCTGTATAGCTGTATAGCTGTATAGCTGTATAGCTGTATAGCAGTATAGCAGTATAGCAGTATAGCAGTATAGCAGTATAGCAGTATAGCTGTATAGCTGTATAGCTGTATAGCTGTATAGCTGTATAGCTGTATAGCTGTATAGCTGTATAGCTGTATAGCAGTATAGCTGTATAGCAGTATAGCTGTATAGCTGTATAGCAGTATAGCAGTATAGCAGTATAGCAGTATAGCTGTATAGCAGTATAGCTGTATAGCTGTATAGCAGTATAGCAGTATAGCAGTATAGCTGTATAGCTGTATAGCTGTATAGCTGTATAGCTGTATAGCAGTATAGCTGTATAGCAGTATAGCTGTATAGCTGTATAGCAGTATAGCAGTATAGCAGTATAGCAGTATAGCAGTATAGCTGTATAGCTGTATAGCAGTATAGCTGTATAGCTGTATAGCTGTATAGCAGTATAGCAGTATAGCTGTATAGCAGTATAGCAGTATAGCAGTATAGCAGTATAGCAGTATAGCAGTATAGCAGTATAGCAGTATAGCAGTATAGCTGTATAGCTGTATAGCTGTATAGCAGTATAGCAGTATAGCAGTATAGCTGTATAGCTGTATAGCTGTATAGCTGTATAGCTGTATAGCAGTATAGCAGTATAGCAGTATAGCAGTATAGCAGTATAGCTGTATAGCTGTATAGCTGTATAGCTGTATAGCAGTATAGCAGTATAGCAGTATAGCAGTATAGCTGTATAGCTGTATAGCTGTATAGCAGTATAGCTGTATAGCTGTATAGCTGTATAGCAGTATAGCAGTATAGCAGTATAGCTGTATAGCTGTATAGCTGTATAGCAGTATAGCAGTATAGCAGTATAGCTGTATAGCTGTATAGCTGTATAGCTGTATAGCAGTATAGCTGTATAGCAGTATAGCTGTATAGCTGTATAGCTGTATAGCTGTATAGCTGTATAGCTGTATAGCTGTATAGCAGTATAGCAGTATAGCTGTATAGCTGTATAGCAGTATAGCAGTATAGCAGTATAGCAGTATAGCTGTATAGCAGTATAGCAGTATAGCAGTATAGCAGTATAGCAGTATAGCAGTATAGCAGTATAGCAGTATAGCTGTATAGCTGTATAGCTGTATAGCTGTATAGCTGTATAGCTGTATAGCTGTATAGCAGTATAGCAGTATAGCAGTATAGCAGTATAGCAGTATAGCAGTATAGCAGTATAGCAGTATAGCTGTATAGCAGTATAGCTGTATAGCTGTATAGCTGTATAGCTGTATAGCTGTATAGCAGTATAGCAGTATAGCAGTATAGCAGTATAGCAGTATAGCTGTATAGCTGTATAGCTGTATAGCTGTATAGCTGTATAGCAGTATAGCAGTATAGCAGTATAGCAGTATAGCAGTATAGCAGTATAGCAGTATAGCAGTATAGCAGTATAGCTGTATAGCAGTAAAGCTGTATAGCTGTATAGCTGTATAGCTGTATAGCTGTATAGCTGTATAGCTGTATAGCTGTATAGCTGTATAGCTGTATAGCTGTATAGCTGTATAGCTGTATAGCTGTATAGCTGTATAGCAGTATAGCTGTATAGCAGTATAGCAGTATAGCTGTATAGCTGTATAGCTGTATAGCTGTATAGCAGTATAGCAGTATAGCAGTATAGCAGTATAGCAGTATAGCAGTATAGCAGTATAGCAGTATAGCAGTATAGCAGTATAGCAGTATAGCAGTATAGCAGTATAGCAGTATAGCTGTATAGCTGTATAGCTGTATAGCAGTATAGCAGTATAGCAGTATAGCAGTATAGCTGTATAGCAGTATAGCAGTATAGCAGTATAGCAGTATAGCAGTATAGCAGTATAGCAGTATAGCAGTATAGCTGTATAGCTGTATAGCTGTATAGCTGTATAGCTGTATAGCAGTATAGCTGTATAGCTGTATAGCTGTATAGCTGTATAGCAGTAAAGCAGTAAAGCAGTAAAGCAGTAAAGCAGTAAAGCAGTAAAGCAGTATAGCTGTATAGCTGTATAGCTGTATAGCTGTATAGCTGTATAGCTGTATAGCTGTATAGCTGTATAGCTGTATAGCTGTATAGCTGTATAGCTGTATAGCAGTATAGCAGTATAGCAGTATAGCAGTATAGCTGTATAGCAGTATAGCAGTATAGCAGTATAGCAGTATAGCAGTATAGCAGTATAGCAGTATAGCAGTATAGCTGTATAGCAGTATAGCAGTATAGCAGTATAGCAGTATAGCAGTATAGCAGTATAGCAGTATAGCAGTATAGCTGTATAGCTGTATAGCTGTATAGCTGTATAGCTGTATAGCTGTATAGCTGTATAGCTGTATAGCTGTATAGCTGTATAGCAGTATAGCAGTAAAGCTGTATAGCAGTATAGCTGTATAGCTGTATAGCTGTATAGCTGTATAGCTGTATAGCTGTATAGCTGTATAGCAGTATAGCTGTATAGCTGTATAGCAGTATAGCAGTAAAGCTGTATAGCAGTATAGCTGTAAAGCTGTATAGCTGTATAGCTGTATAGCAGTATAGCAGTATAGCTGTATAGCTGTAAAGCTGTAAAGCTGTATAGCTGTATAGCTGTATAGCAGTATAGCAGTATAGCTGTATAGCAGTATAGCAGTATAGCAGTATAGCTGTATAGCAGTATAGCTGTAAAGCTGTATAGCAGTATAGCTGTATAGCAGTATAGCTGTATAGCTGTATAGCTGTATAGCAGTATAGCAGTATAGCAGTATAGCAGTATAGCAGTATAGCAGTATAGCAGTATAGCAGTATAGCAGTATAGCTGTATAGCAGTATAGCTGTATAGCTGTATAGCTGTATAGCAGTATAGCAGTATAGCAGTATAGCAGTATAGCAGTATAGCAGTATAGCAGTATAGCAGTATAGCAGTAAAGCAGTAAAGCAGTATAGCAGTAAAGCAGTATAGCAGTATAGCAGTATAGCAGTAAAGCAGTATAGCAGTATAGCAGTATAGCAGTATCGTGTGTAACTCCGCTGTGGTTTCAGGACGTGGTGAAGAAGATCGAGGCGACAAAGACCGACGGCCGAGACAAACCTCTGAAGGACGTGATGATCTCAGACTGTGGGACGCTGCCCGTCGACAAACCCTTCGCCGTCAGCAAAGAACCTGTGTCTGACTAAGCCTGGTCACAGAGTCACAGGTTCCAGTCCCAGAGTCACAGGTTCCAGTCCCAGAGTCACAGGTTCCAGTCCCAGAGTCATTCCAAACCTTTTGTAAAATGGATCTGAATAAAGTTTTGTAAAAAACCGAGTGTTTCCTCCTGATGTTCTGAGGGTGTGAGTGACGTTCGGAAGATTACTGCACAGATGTCAAACTCCTCCTGGTATTATTACGCCTTACAATATAGTCCCCCCTTTTATCCGCTTAGAAAATCCACATTGTTTAATTGTGTGTAATTATACTTTGTAGTGGAACACTTCACGTAACCATATTTAAATAGGGAAAACGTGGAAGAGCTTGGTAGCTTCTATCTTGACCTGTTTTGGAGCTATAGAGGAGAGAGGGAGAGGCTAAATGCTAACGCCGTCTGCGCTGTGTTTACGTGACTGAAGATCAGACAGGTCCTAAAGAACTCGTCACAGCTCAGGTAAGAACATATCTCAGTGTGGAAGAACGCTGGCCTGTTCCTTTAAAGTGGAGGATTCACTTACTAGCGGTGTGACGTCATGTTCATGCCCCTAAACTGAGGAAGAATCAGGGAGACGACAAAGTGCTACAGAAGCATTTATTACAGAGTGCAATTCACACAGCGCCACCTTCAGGTCGGGTCAGAACAGCAGCTTAGTGAAGATAATCCCACGATCACAGGGTCCAACGATCTACAGCTAAAATATACCAGAAAACCGTTTCATCATCGTTTACTTGACCTTAAGTCCCGCCTCTGGACCAATCAAACCATTCGATGCAGAACCGGGCACATTTTTACCAAATCGGCTTTACCCAAATCTAAAAGCTTCTCGAAAATGTGTCAAAATAGCAACAAAAATGAGACAAAAACAACGTGAGGAAAGATTCTGTAGATTTGGGTAAAGCTGAACTGGAGAAAATACACTTGGTTAAAGTGGGGGGGCCTCTCACAGGGGGGGGCGGGGCCTCTCACAGGAGGCAGCAGGCCCGGAACAGCTCCAGTGATGACGTCACCTCGAGGGGAAGGCTGTGATTGGCCGAGAGGAAGAGCACGGAGCCCCGCCTCAGAGTGATGTCATCGTGGCCGGGGCAGCGGGCGGAGCCGGACACGACCAATAGGATGCTGCCGCTGTCGAGGGCTGCCACGGTGTACGGCGCCCCCTCTGGCACCTGGAGGAACAACAGGAAACTCATTTTAAAATAATGGACTTTAGGACTCAGGTTTGTTTAATATAGTTATTTATTTATTTAGAGCAGGGTCTCAGACTCATGTGGACCAGGGGCCAAAAACCCAAACCCAGTGTGAGTCGGGGGCAACTGACGAAGCCTTTTATATGATTTAGCAACTTTTTATTGTTTGTTTTAATATAACTTAAAATAGACGGCACATCTGCACATGTTTAAGCTTCCAGAGGTTTCCAGACAAACATCTGCTGAGCTTCTACATCTGAAATGACAGACTTTTGGTTCAGCATCAGTGATGTTTCAGGCCCAGTTTGTGTCTGTAGTTTAGAGCAGAGACTGAGCTGATCATGATCATGAGCTCCAGCAGAAACATCAGCCTCGAACTGGTTTTTACTGTGTTCATCTTCAGTGACTCAGATAATAAACACATAATAAACACATAATAAACACATCCATGAATGTGTCGGACACTTTTCCATGAGCTCAGATTCACCTCATGTAAATAATGTGGAGTCACTGACCCCTGACCTCTGACCTCTGACCTTTCTCTGACCCACAGTTAGAACTGATGGGCTTATACTTTTACTGTCAGTGTTGCTGTAATGATTTGCAGTATTTTAATTAGGGATGCACGATAATATCGGCCGCCAATAATTATCGGCATTTTGGCGCCATCCCCGATAAAGCCGATAAGAAATAACTAGGCCCGATAATTAGGCCTGATAACTATGAGCTCAAATGACATTGAGTCTGCGGCTCCAGCTCGCGGCCTTTCCCTCTCTGCGCCGCTCGTCCTGCAGCCCGGAGCTGCTGCAGACTCAGGACAGCACGTTTACAGCAGCAGATACACGCTCTGGCCGACTTCTGCACGGCTTTAGCTGAAAAACACCACGAGTTTTCCAGAGAAACAGCTGTGCAGGCGCTCACGTGAAGGAAGAGTTTTTAGACTTTTTACATCGAAGTCACTTCAACATTAGCACCGCAACAACATGAGAAAAAGACGAGGAAATGTGAACCTCTGACCCTGCAGACCCGCTCACGTGAGTTACTGGAACAGAGCGAGGCCTAAACACATGAATTATCTTTGTATTTCTGATCAAATAAACACGACAGCCCCGAGACTGAAGCGCTGTGAACGAGAGGAGTTTAACATTGATGAAATGAGCCTCGTCACAGATGCATAAATGATCCAGTGCAGGAGAGAGTCTGGTTTTTGTGCTGTAGGATCAGATTATTAGTCAGAAACTGTCACAGATTTGGCATCACTTCTCTCTCATGTCAGAGACGCCTCGAGACTCAGTGAAATACTGTAATACTGTCTATGTTCCAGTGTTGTAAATAAGAATTCATTAGTATGATGTCAACAAAAGGAAGTAGGAAGGAAGTAGTAGTGGTAATATTATTCTTTTTCTTTAATAAGATGTGACACAGATGAGCAGAGTCAGACCTGCTCAGATGATGAAACTGTAAAAACCAGAGCTTTAGAAAAAGGTGAGACTCAAACCCACAGATTTATATTTAAACTTGTATGTCGCTTGGCAGAGTTAATACATTTTGGGCAGAACTGTTACACTGAGTTCTTGTCACAAAATAAAGTGCAAATATATAAACAGAATTATCGGTATCGGTTCAGATCGGCATCACTAGTTTTAATACATTTCCATATTCTGTGTTTTTAATGTAACTATGGATCGTGTGTTCGCACGTGTTCCTTAATAAAGATTAAACTCATTGTCCTGATGATGTAGCTCTGAGAGAAAAGGCTCCTCACTTTACTGACGCTTTTCATAATAAGAATAAAAACATTTCATTTGTGACGCACTCAGAATCTCAGCCTTTTTTTGTTTCTCTGTTGAAAAAAGTCGTGTTTTTTTCGATTTTATTTGAACGATTTGAAACTTCTGCTGTAAAGACATGAACCTGTGTCGGGTCATTCTGAATAATGGATCGATTTAAAAGTATGGTTTTATATTTGTCATTTATTTTGGATCTGACTCAAAATGGCGTCACATTTGCCTCGGAGGTCGGGCTCTTTAATCCCCGCCGTCGCCCCCTGGTGGCTCATACCTGGATCCTGATGACGGAGAAGTCGTCGATGGGCGGGTCGTACAGCGTGGCGTTGGGATCGTGGTCGTCACGGCGACAGGGGAACAGTTTGGAGTGGGCAGGGCCTGGGCTGTAGTCCAGCATCGAGCAGAGAGTCTCCACGTCCAGGAACTTCGGCGTCAGACCCGCCCGGACCGTGTTATCGCTGCACGCCATCACCTCCACGCAATCTGAGAGGGGGCGGGGTCAGAGAGGGGGGCGGGGTCAGAGAGAGGGGCGGGATCAGAGAGAGGGGCGGGGTCAGAGAGGGGGCGGGGTCAGAGAGGGGGGCGGGGTCAGAGGGGCGGGGTCAGAGAGAGAGAGGAGTCAGAGAGAGAGAGGGGAGTCAGAGAGAGAGGCGGGGTCAGAGAGAGAGAGAGGAGTCAGAGAGGGGGGCGGGGTCAGAGAGGGGGGCGGGGTCAGAGAGGGGGGCGGGGTCAGAGAGAGAGGAGGGGGCAGAGAGAGAGAGGAGTCAGAGAGAGAGAGAGGTCAGAGAGAGAGGAGTCAGAGAGAGAGGAGTCAGAGAGATGGGTGGGGGTGAAAAAGCGTCTCCCGAATTCCTCACATAAGTAGCTCCTTTGTCCTTATCTTAGCTCGGCTCAGGGTGGGCGGGGCTTACCTCCGCTCAGGTAGGCGGGGCTTACCTCCGCTCAGGTAGGCGGGGCTTACCTCCGCTCAGGTAGGCGGGGCTTACCTCGGCTCGGGGGGGCGGGGCTTACCTCCGCTCAGGTAGGCGGGGCTTACCTCGGCTAGGGGGGGGGCGGGGCTTACCTCCGCTCAGGTAGGCGGGGCTTACCTCGGCTCAGGTAGGCGGGGCTTACCTCCGCTCAGGTAGGCGGGGCTTACCTCGGCTCAGGTAGGCGGGGCTTACCTCGGCTAGGGGGGGGGCGGGGCTTACCTCCGCTCAGGTAGGCGGGGCTTACCTCGGCTCAGGTAGGCGGGGCTTACCTCGGCTAGGGGGGGGGCGGGGCTTACCTCCGCTCGGGTAGGCGAGGCTTACCTCCGCTCGGGTAGGCGGGGCTTACCTCCGCTCAGGTAGGCGGGGCTTACCTCGGCTCAGGTAGGCGGGGCTTACCTCCGCTCAGGTAGGCGGGGCTTACCTCCGCTCAGGTAGGCGGGGCTTACCTCCGCTCAGGTAGGCGGGGCTTACCTCCGTTCAGGTAGGCGGGGCTTACCTCCGCTCAGGTAGGCGGGGCTTACCTCCGTTCAGGTAGGCGGGGCTTACCTCCGCTCAGGTAGGCGGGGCTTACCTCCGCTCGGGGCGGGGCTTACCTCCGCTCAGGTAGGCGGGGCTTACCTCCGCTCAGGTAGGCGGGGCTTACCTCCGCTCAGGTAGGCGGGGCTTACCTCCGCTCGGGGCGGGGCTTACCTCCGCTCAGGTAGGCGGGGCTTACCTCCGCTCGGGGCGGGGCTTACCTCCGCTCAGGTAGGCGGGGCTTACCTCCGCTCAGGTAGGCGGGGCTTACCTCCGCTCAGGTAGGCGGGGCTTACCTCCGCTCAGGTAGGCGGGGCTTACCTCCGCTCAGGTAGGCGGGGCTTACCTCCGCTCAGGTAGGCG
This sequence comes from Gobius niger, assembly GCF_951799975.1. Classification (NCBI taxonomy): domain Eukaryota; kingdom Metazoa; phylum Chordata; class Actinopteri; order Gobiiformes; family Gobiidae; genus Gobius; species Gobius niger. The sequence goes on along the minus strand of NW_027639175.1, from coordinate 63,078 downwards.
GGGCTTACCTCCGCTCAGGTAGGCGGGGCTTACCTCCGCTCAGGTAGGCGGGGCTTACCTCCGCTCAGGTAGGCGGGGCTTACCTCCGCTCGGGGCGGGGCTTACCTCCGCTCAGGTAGGCGGGGCTTACCTCCGCTCAGGTAGGCGGGGCTTACCTCCGCTCAGGTAGGCGGGGCTTACCTCCGCTCAGGTAGGCGGGGCTTACCTCCGCTCAGGTAGGCGGGGCTTACCTCCGCTCAGGTAGGCGGGGCTTACCTCCGCTCAGGTAGGCGGGGCTTACCTCCGCTCAGGTAGGCGGGGCTTACCTCCGCTCAGGTGGGCGGGGCTTACCTCCGCTCAGGTAGGCGGGGCTTACCTCCGCTCGGGGCGGGGCTTACCTCCGCTCGGGGCGGGGCTTACCTCCGCTCAGGTAGGCGGGGCTTACCTCCGCTCAGGTAGGCGGGGCTTACCTCCGCTCAGGTAGGCGGGGCTTACCTCCGCTCAGGTAGGCGGGGCTTACCTCCGCTCAGGTAGGCGGGGCTTACCTCCACTCGGGGCGGGGCTTACCTCCACTCAGGTAGGCGGGGCTTACCTCGGCTCGGGGGGGGCGGGGCTTACCTCCGCTCAGGTAGGCGGGGCTTACCTACGCTCAGGGTGGGCGGGGCTTACCTCCGCTCAGGTAGGCGGGGCTTACCTCCGCTCAGGTAGGCGGGGCTTACCTCCGCTCAGGTAGGCGGGGCTTACCTCCGCTCAGGGTGGGCGGGGCTTACCTCCGCTCAGGTAGGCGGGGCTTACCTCCGCTCAGGTAGGCGTGGATCTCGTTCGCCCGGAGGAACATGGCTTGTCCCGGCTGAAGCTCCACCAGGTTCAGGAAGAAGATGCAGAAGCAGCCGATGTCTCCAGGAAACTGAGCGTGAAGATCCAGGAGCAGCTTCTTCACCGGGGACACGCCCTCAGACACGCCCTCACCTGGAGACACGCCCTCACCTGGAGACACGCCCTCACCTGGAGACACGCCCTCACCTGGAGACACGCCCTCACCTGGAGACACGCCCTCACCTGGAGACACAGACAGGTGAGAGAGATACAGGTGAGACACGCCCTCACCTGGAGACACGCCCTCACCTGGAGAGACAGACAGGTGCTAATTTTCTGTACTGTTTCTCTCCAAACGTCAGTAAATGATCCGCTGATGCTAACTAGCATAGCCACTTTAGCATAGGGGCCTCTGATGCTAACTATCATAGCCACTTTAGCATAGGGACCTCTGATGCTAACTATCATAGCCACTTTAGCATAGGGACCTCTGATGCTAACTATCATAGCCACTTTAGCATAGGGACCTCTGATGCTAACTATCATAGCCACTTTAGCATAGGGACCTCTGATGCTAACTATCATAGCCACTTTAGCATAGGGGCCTCTGATGCTAACTATCATAGCCACTTTAGCATAGGGACCTCTGATGCTAACTATCATAGCCACTTTAGCATAGGGACCTCTGATGCTAACTATCATAGCCACTTTAGCATAGGGACCTCTGATGCTAACTATCATAGCCACTTTAGCATAAGGACCTCTGATGCTAACTATCATAGCCACTTTAGCATAGGGACCTCTGATGCTAACTATCATAGCCACTTTAGCATAGGGACCTCTGATGCTAACTATCATAGCCACTTTAGCATAGGGACCTCTGATGCTAACTATCATAGCCACTTTAGCATAGGGACCTCTGATGCTAACTATCATAGCCACTTTAGCATAGGGGCCTCTGATGCTAACTATCATAGCCACTTTAGCATAGGGACCTCTGATGCTAACTATCATAGCCACTTTAGCATAGGGACCTCTGATGCTAACTATCATAGCCACTTTAGCATAGGGACCTCTGATGCTAACTATCATAGCCACTTTAGCATAAGGACCTCTGATGCTAACTATCATAGCCACTTTAGCATAAGGACCTCTGATGCTAACTATCATAGCCACTTTAGCATAGGGATGTCTTTGTTTGGACACTTTGTTGTTGTTGGACACTAGGGGGCGACATGCACTTTTGTTTGGCCTGCACTCCACCAGTAACTTTAAAGAAGAAGAAAAACAGCTGTTGGTGATGTCACTTCCCCTTTCCCTGTTTAAGGACGGACGGATTGTTCAAATGCAGCTGAAGCTCTAGTTCCAGAACTGCACAGATCTAACAGTCGACCATGAAAGGTGAAGGAGTTAGTTATAGTGTTAGAGCTTAGAGGCTGTGATGTGATGGTTTCAGATTGAGCCAGAGTCTCCCCCCTGTGGGCGGAGTCTCACCCCTGTGGGCGGAGTCTCCCCCCTGTGGGCGGAGTCTCACCCCTGTGGGCGGAGTCTCACCCTGTGGGCGGAGCCTCACCCCTGTGGGCGGAGTCTCACCTCTGAGCCTCTGCTCCAGTCTCCTCAGCTGCGTCTGAACGTCGTCTCTGTTGCTCCTCATCATTCGACTGAAGCAGTTCTTCAGATTCACTCGAGTCTGATCCGGGTCTGAAGCTCCAGACCTCAGGTCCTGGACCGAGTCTGGACCCACCAGGGCCAGGAGCTCCGGCACGTCTGAGGAGATACAGGAGACATGAGGAGACATGAGGAGACATGAGGAGACATGAGGAGACATGAGGAGACATGAGGAGACATGAGGAGACATGAGGAGATACAGGAGACATGAGGAGACATGAGGAGATACAGGAGACATGAGGAGACATGAGGAGACATGAGGAGACATGAGGAGACATGAGGAGATACAGGAGACATGAGGAGACATGAGGAGACATGAGGAGATACAGGAGACATGAGGAGACATGAGGAGACATGAGGAGACATGAGGAGACATGAGGAGATACAGGAGACATGAGGAGACATGAGGAGACATGAGGAGACATGAGGAGACGTGAGGAGACGTGAGGAGACGTGAGGAGACGTGAGGAGACATGAGGAGAGGTGAGGAGACATGAGGAGACGTGAGGAGACGTGAGGAGACGTGAGGAGACGTGAGGAGACATGAGGAGATACAGGAGACATGAGGAGACATGAGGAGACATGAGGAGACATGAGGAGACATGAGGAGACATGAGGAGACATGAGGAGACATGAGGAGATACAGGAGACATGAGGAGACATGAGGAGACATGAGGAGATACAGGAGACATGAGGAGACATGAGGAGACATGAGGAGACATGAGGAGACATGAGGAGACATGAGGAGACGTGAGGAGACGTGAGGAGACGTGAGGAGACGTGAGGAGACGTGAGGAGACATGAGGAGACATGAGGAGACGTGAGGAGACGTGAGGAGACGTGAGGAGACGTGAGGAGACATGAGGAGACATGAGGAGACGTGAGGAGACGTGAGGAGACGTGAGGAGACGTGAGGAGACGTGAGGAGACGTGAGGAGACGTGAGGAGACGTGAGGAGACATGAGGAGACATGAGGAGACGTGAGGAGACGTGAGGAGACGTGAGGAGACATGAGGAGACGTGAGGAGACGTGAGGAGACATGAGGAGACATGAGGAGACATGAGGAGACATGAGGAGACATGAGGAGACGTGAGGAGACGTGAGGAGACGTGAGGAGACGTGAGGAGACGTGAGGAGACGTGAGGAGACGTGAGGAGACGTGAGGAGACGTGAGGAGACGTGAGGAGACGTGAGGAGACGTGAGGAGACGTGAGGAGACGTGAGGAGACGTGAGGAGACATGAGGAGACATGAGGAGACGTGAGGAGACGTGAGGAGACGTGAGGAGACGTGAGGAGACGTGAGGAGACGTGAGGAGACGTGAGGAGACGTGAGGAGACATGAGGAGACATGAGGAGACGTGAGGAGACGTGAGGAGACGTGAGGAGACATGAGGAGACATGAGGAGACATGAGGAGACGTGAGGAGACGTGAGGAGACGTGAGGAGACGTGAGGAGACATGAGGAGATACAGGAGACATGAGGAGACATGAGGAGACATGAGGAGATACAGGAGACATGAGGAGACATGAGGAGACATGAGGAGACATGAGGAGACATGAGGAGATACAGGAGACATGAGGAGACATGAGGAGACATGAGGAGACATGAGGAGACGTGAGGAGACGTGAGGAGACGTGAGGAGACGTGAGGAGACATGAGGAGAGGTGAGGAGACGTGAGGAGACGTGAGGAGACGTGAGGAGACGTGAGGAGACGTGAGGAGACATGAGGAGACGTGAGGAGACATGAGGAGACGTGAGGAGACGTGAGGAGACATGAGGAGATACAGGAGACGTGAGGAGACATGAGGAGACGTGAGGAGACATGAGGAGACATGAGGAGACGTGAGGAGACATGAGGAGACGTGAGGAGACATGAGGAGACGTGAGGAGACATGAGGAGACATGAGGAGACGTGAGGAGACATGAGGAGACGTGAGGAGACATGAGGAGACATGAGGAGACGTGAGGAGACATGAGGAGACGTGAGGAGACATGAGGAGACATGAGGAGACGTGAGGAGACATGAGGAGACGTGAGGAGACATGAGGAGACGTGAGGAGACGTGAGGAGACATGAGGAGACGTGAGGAGACATGAGGAGACGTGAGGAGACATGAGGAGACATGAGGAGACGTGAGGAGACATGAGGAGACGTGAGGAGACATGAGGAGATACAGGAGACATGAGGAGACGTGAGGAGACATGAGGAGACATGAGGAGACGTGAGGAGACATGAGGAGACGTGAGGAGACGTGAGGAGACATGAGGAGACGTGAGGAGACGTGAGGAGACGTGAGGAGACGTGAGGAGACGTGAGGAGACATGAGGAGATACAGGAGACATGAGGAGACGTGAGGAGACATGAGGAGACGTGAGGAGACATGAGGAGATACAGGAGACATGAGGAGACGTGAGGAGACATGAGGAGACATGAGGAGACATGAGGAGACGTGAGGAGACGTGAGGAGACGTGAGGAGACATGAGGAGACGTGAGGAGACGTGAGGAGACGTGAGGAGACGTGAGGAGACGTGAGGAGACATGAGGAGACGTGAGGAGACATGAGGAGATACAGGAGACATGAGGAGACATGAGGAGACATGAGGAGACATGAGGAGACGTGAGGAGACGTGAGGAGACGTGAGGAGACATGAGGAGACATGAGGAGACGTGAGGAGACGTGAGGAGACGTGAGGAGACGTGAGGAGACGTGAGGAGACATGAGGAGATACAGGAGACATGAGGAGACGTGAGGAGACATGAGGAGACGTGAGGAGACATGAGGAGATACAGGAGACATGAGGAGACGTGAGGAGACATGAGGAGACATGAGGAGACATGAGGAGACGTGAGGAGACGTGAGGAGACGTGAGGAGACGTGAGGAGACGTGAGGAGACGTGAGGAGATACAGGAGACTACAGGAGACATGAGGAGACATGAGGAGACATGAGGAGACATGAGGAGACGTGAGGAGACATGAGGAGATACAGGAGACATGAGGAGACATGAGGAGACGTGAGGAGACATGAGGAGACATGAGGAGATACAGGAGACGTGAGGAGACGTGAGGAGACATGAGGAGACATGAGGAGACGTGAGGAGACATGAGGAGACATGAGGAGACATGAGGAGACGTGAGGAGACGTGAGGAGACATGAGGAGACGTGAGGAGACATGAGGAGACATGAGGAGACATGAGGAGACGTGAGGAGACATGAGGAGACGTGAGGAGACATGAGGAGACGTGAGGAGACGTGAGGAGACGTGAGGAGACGTGAGGAGACGTGAGGAGACGTGAGGAGACGTGAGGAGACGTGAGGAGACGTGAGGAGACGTGAGGAGACGTGAGGAGACGTGAGGAGACGTGAGGAGACGTGAGGAGACATGAGGAGACATGAGGAGACGTGAGGAGACATGAGGAGACGTGAGGAGACGTGAGGAGACATGAGGAGACATGAGGAGACATGAGGAGACGTGAGGAGACGTGAGGAGACGTGAGGAGACGTGAGGAGACGTGAGGAGACGTGAGGAGACGTGAGGAGACGTGAGGAGACGTGAGGAGACATGAGGAGACGTGAGGAGACATGAGGAGACGTGAGGAGACATGAGGAGACGTGAGGAGACATGAGGAGACGTGAGGAGACGTGAGGAGACGTGAGGAGACGTGAGGAGATACAGGAGACATGAGGAGACATGAGGAGACATGAGGAGACGTGAGGAGACGTGAGGAGACGTGAGGAGATACAGGAGACATGAGGAGACATGAGGAGACATGAGGAGACATGAGGAGACGTGAGGAGACATGAGGAGACATGAGGAGACGTGAGGAGACGTGAGGAGACATGAGGAGATACAGGAGACGTGAGGAGACATGAGGAGACGTGAGGAGACGTGAGGAGACGTGAGGAGACGTGAGGAGACGTGAGGAGACGTGAGGAGACATGAGGAGACGTGAGGAGACGTGAGGAGACATGAGGAGACATGAGGAGATACAGGAGACGTGAGGAGACATGAGGAGACATGAGGAGACATGAGGAGACGTGAGGAGACGTGAGGAGACGTGAGGAGACGTGAGGAGACGTGAGGAGACGTGAGGAGACGTGAGGAGACGTGAGGAGACGTGAGGAGACGTGAGGAGACGTGAGGAGATACAGGAGACATGAGGAGACATGAGGAGACATGAGGAGACATGAGGAGACGTGAGGAGACATGAGGAGACGTGAGGAGACATGAGGAGACGTGAGGAGACGTGAGGAGACGTGAGGAGATACAGGAGACATGAGGAGACATGAGGAGACGTGAGGAGACGTGAGGAGACGTGAGGAGATACAGGAGACATGAGGAGACGTGAGGAGACGTGAGGAGACATGAGGAGACGTGAGGAGATACAGGAGACATGAGGAGACATGAGGAGACGTGAGGAGACGTGAGGAGACATGAGGAGATACAGGAGACGTGAGGAGACATGAGGAGACGTGAGGAGACGTGAGGAGACGTGAGGAGACGTGAGGAGACGTGAGGAGACGTGAGGAGACGTGAGGAGACATGAGGAGATACAGGAGACGTGAGGAGACATGAGGAGACATGAGGAGACGTGAGGAGACGTGAGGAGACGTGAGGAGACATGAGGAGACGTGAGGAGACGTGAGGAGACGTGAGGAGACGTGAGGAGACGTGAGGAGACGTGAGGAGACGTGAGGAGACGTGAGGAGACGTGAGGAGACGTGAGGAGACGTGAGGAGACGTGAGGAGACGTGAGGAGACGTGAGGAGACGTGAGGAGACGTGAGGAGACGTGAGGAGACGTGAGGAGACGTGAGGAGACGTGAGGAGACGTGAGGAGACGTGAGGAGACGTGAGGAGACGTGAGGAGACGTGAGGAGACGTGAGGAGACATGAGGAGACATGAGGAGACGTGAGGAGACGTGAGGAGACGTGAGGAGACGTGAGGAGACATGAGGAGACGTGAGGAGATACAGGAGACATGAGGAGACATGAGGAGACATGAGGAGACGTGAGGAGACGTGAGGAGACGTGAGGAGACGTGAGGAGACATGAGGAGACGTGAGGAGATACAGGAGACATGAGGAGACGTGAGGAGACGTGAGGAGACGTGAGGAGACGTGAGGAGACGTGAGGAGACGTGAGGAGACATGAGGAGACATGAGGAGACGTGAGGAGACATGAGGAGACATGAGGAGACGTGAGGAGACGTGAGGAGACGTGAGGAGACGTGAGGAGACATGAGGAGACGTGAGGAGACGTGAGGAGACGTGAGGAGACGTGAGGAGACGTGAGGAGACATGAGGAGACATGAGGAGACGTGAGGAGACGTGAGGAGACGTGAGGAGACGTGAGGAGACATGAGGAGACGTGAGGAGATACAGGAGACATGAGGAGACATGAGGAGACATGAGGAGACATGAGGAGACGTGAGGAGACGTGAGGAGACGTGAGGAGACGTGAGGAGACATGAGGAGACGTGAGGAGACATGAGGAGACATGAGGAGACATGAGGAGACGTGAGGAGACGTGAGGAGACGTGAGGAGACGTGAGGAGACGTGAGGAGACGTGAGGAGACGTGAGGAGACGTGAGGAGACGTGAGGAGACGTGAGGAGACGTGAGGAGACGTGAGGAGACGTGAGGAGACATGAGGAGACATGAGGAGACATGAGGAGACATGAGGAGACATGAGGAGACATGAGGAGACATGAGGAGACGTGAGGAGACGTGAGGAGACATGAGGAGACATGAGGAGATACAGGAGACATGAGGAGACATGAGGAGATACAGGAGACATGAGGAGACGTGAGGAGACGTGAGGAGACATGAGGAGACATGAGGAGATACAGGAGACATGAGGAGACATGAGGAGACGTGAGGAGACGTGAGGAGACGTGAGGAGACGTGAGGAGACGTGAGGAGACGTGAGGAGACATGAGGAGACGTGAGGAGACATGAGGAGACGTGAGGAGACGTGAGGAGACATGAGGAGACGTGAGGAGATACAGGAGACATGAGGAGACGTGAGGAGATACAGGAGACATGAGGAGACGTGAGGAGACGTGAGGAGACGTGAGGAGACGTGAGGAGACATGAGGAGACGTGAGGAGACGTGAGGAGACGTGAGGAGACATGAGGAGACATGAGGAGACATGAGGAGACGTGAGGAGACGTGAGGAGACGTGAGGAGACATGAGGAGACATGAGGAGACATGAGGAGACGTGAGGAGACGTGAGGAGACGTGAGGAGACGTGAGGAGACATGAGGAGATACAGGAGACATGAGGAGACATGAGGAGACATGAGGAGACGTGAGGAGACATGAGGAGACATGAGGAGACATGAGGAGACATGAGGAGACATGAGGAGACATGAGGAGATACAGGAGACGTGAGGAGACGTGAGGAGACGTGAGGAGATACAGGAGACATGAGGAGACATGAGGAGACATGAGGAGACGTGAGGAGACGTGAGGAGACATGAGGAGACATGAGGAGACATGAGGAGATACAGGAGACATGAGGAGACATGAGGAGACATGAGGAGATACAGGAGACATGAGGAGACGTGAGGAGACGTGAGGAGATACAGGAGACATGAGGAGACATGAGGAGACATGAGGAGACGTGAGGAGACGTGAGGAGACATGAGGAGACGTGAGGAGACGTGAGGAGACGTGAGGAGACATGAGGAGACATGAGGAGACATGAGGAGACATGAGGAGATACAGGAGACGTGAGGAGACATGAGGAGACATGAGGAGACATGAGGAGACATGAGGAGACATGAGGAGACATGAGGAGATACAGGAGACGTGAGGAGACATGAGGAGACATGAGGAGACATGAGGAGACATGAGGAGACATGAGGAGATACAGGAGACGTGAGGAGACATGAGGAGATACAGGAGACATGAGGAGACATGAGGAGACATGAGGAGACATGAGGAGACATGAGGAGACATGAGGAGACATGAGGAGACGTGAGGAGATACAGGAGACATGAGGAGACATGAGGAGACATGAGGAGACATGAGGAGACATGAGGAGACATGAGGAGACATGAGGAGATACAGGAGACGTGAGGAGACATGAGGAGACATGAGGAGACATGAGGAGACATGAGGAGATACAGGAGACGTGAGGAGACATGAGGAGATACAGGAGACATGAGGAGACATGAGGAGACATGAGGAGATACAGGAGACGTGAGGAGACATGAGGAGATACAGGAGACATGAGGAGACATGAGGAGATACAGGAGACATGAGGAGACATGAGGAGATACAGGAGACATGAGGAGACATGAGGAGATACAGGAGACGTGAGGAGACATGAGGAGACATGAGGAGACATGAGGAGACATGAGGAGATACAGGAGACATGAGGAGACATGAGGAGATACAGGAGACATGAGGAGATACAGGAGACATGAGGAGACATGAGGAGACATGAGGAGACATGAGGAGATACAGGAGACGTGAGGAGACATGAGGAGACATGAGGAGACATGAGGAGACATGAGGAGACATGAGGAGACATGAGGAGATACAGGAGACGTGAGGAGACATGAGGAGATACAGGAGACATGAGGAGACATGAGGAGACATGAGGAGATACAGGAGACGTGAGGAGACATGAGGAGACATGAGGAGACATGAGGAGACGTGAGGAGACATGAGGAGACATGAGGAGACATGAGGAGATACAGGAGACATGAGGAGATACAGGAGACATGAGGAGACATGAGGAGACATGAGGAGACATGAGGAGATACAGGAGACGTGAGGAGACATGAGGAGACATGAGGAGACGTGAGGAGACATGAGGAGACATGAGGAGATACAGGAGACATGAGGAGACATGAGGAGACATGAGGAGATACAGGAGACATGAGGAGACATGAGGAGATACAGGAGACATGAGGAGACATGAGGAGACATGAGGAGACATGAGGAGATACAGGAGACATGAGGAGACATGAGGAGATACAGGAGACATGAGGAGACATGAGGAGATACAGGAGACATGAGGAGACGTGAGGAGACATGAGGAGACGTGAGGAGACGTGAGGAGACGTGAGGAGACATGAGGAGACATGAGGAGACATGAGGAGACATGAGGAGACGTGAGGAGACGTGAGGAGACATGAGGAGACGTGAGGAGACGTGAGGAGACATGAGGAGACGTGAGGAGACATGAGGAGACATGAGGAGACGTGAGGAGATACAGGAGACATGAGGAGACATGAGGAGACGTGAGGAGACGTGAGGAGACATGAGGAGACGTGAGGAGACGTGAGGAGATACAGGAGACATGAGGAGACATGAGGAGACGTGAGGAGACGTGAGGAGACATGAGGAGACATGAGGAGACGTGAGGAGACATGAGGAGACGTGAGGAGACGTGAGGAGACGTGAGGAGACATGAGGAGACGTGAGGAGACATGAGGAGACATGAGGAGACATGAGGAGATACAGGAGACATGAGGAGACATGAGGAGACGTGAGGAGACGTGAGGAGACATGAGGAGACGTGAGGAGACGTGAGGAGACGTGAGGAGATACAGGAGACATGAGGAGACATGAGGAGACGTGAGGAGACGTGAGGAGACATGAGGAGACGTGAGGAGACGTGAGGAGACGTGAGGAGACGTGAGGAGACGTGAGGAGACATGAGGAGACGTGAGGAGACGTGAGGAGACGTGAGGAGACGTGAGGAGACATGAGGAGACGTGAGGAGACATGAGGAGACGTGAGGAGACATGAGGAGACGTGAGGAGACATGAGGAGACGTGAGGAGACATGAGGAGACGTGAGGAGACGTGAGGAGACGTGAGGAGACATGAGGAGACGTGAGGAGACATGAGGAGACATGAGGAGACGTGAGGAGACGTGAGGAGACATGAGGAGACGTGAGGAGACGTGAGGAGACGTGAGGAGACGTGAGGAGACGTGAGGAGACATGAGGAGACGTGAGGAGACGTGAGGAGACGTGAGGAGACGTGAGGAGACATGAGGAGACGTGAGGAGACATGAGGAGACGTGAGGAGACATGAGGAGACGTGAGGAGACATGAGGAGACATGAGGAGACGTGAGGAGACGTGAGGAGACGTGAGGAGACATGAGGAGACATGAGGAGATACAGGAGACATGAGGAGACATGAGGAGATACAGGAGACATGAGGAGACATGAGGAGACATGAGGAGATACAGGAGACATGAGGAGACATGAGGAGACGTGAGGAGACGTGAGGAGACGTGAGGAGACATGAGGAGACATGAGGAGACATGAGGAGACGTGAGGAGACGTGAGGAGACATGAGGAGACGTGAGGAGACATGAGGAGACATGAGGAGACATGAGGAGATACAGGAGACATGAGGAGACGTGAGGAGACGTGAGGAGACATGAGGAGACGTGAGGAGACGTGAGGAGACGTGAGGAGACGTGAGGAGACATGAGGAGACATGAGGAGACATGAGGAGACGTGAGGAGACGTGAGGAGACGTGAGGAGACATGAGGAGACATGAGGAGACGTGAGGAGACGTGAGGAGACATGAGGAGACATGAGGAGATACAGGAGACATGAGGAGACATGAGGAGATACAGGAGACATGAGGAGACATGAGGAGACATGAGGAGATACAGGAGACATGAGGAGACATGAGGAGACGTGAGGAGACGTGAGGAGACGTGAGGAGACGTGAGGAGACATGAGGAGACATGAGGAGACATGAGGAGACGTGAGGAGACGTGAGGAGACATGAGGAGACATGAGGAGACGTGAGGAGACATGAGGAGACGTGAGGAGACGTGAGGAGACATGAGGAGACATGAGGAGACGTGAGGAGACGTGAGGAGACGTGAGGAGACGTGAGGAGACGTGAGGAGACGTGAGGAGACATGAGGAGACGTGAGGAGACATGAGGAGACGTGAGGAGACGTGAGGAGACATGAGGAGACATGAGGAGATACAGGAGACATGAGGAGACATGAGGAGACGTGAGGAGACATGAGGAGACGTGAGGAGACGTGAGGAGACGTGAGGAGACATGAGGAGACGTGAGGAGACGTGAGGAGACATGAGGAGACATGAGGAGACATGAGGAGATACAGGAGACATGAGGAGACGTGAGGAGACATGAGGAGACATGAGGAGACATGAGGAGATACAGGAGACATGAGGAGACGTGAGGAGACATGAGGAGACGTGAGGAGACATGAGGAGACATGAGGAGACGTGAGGAGACGTGAGGAGACATGAGGAGACATGAGGAGACATGAGGAGATACAGGAGACATGAGGAGACATGAGGAGATACAGGAGACATGAGGAGACATGAGGAGATACGAGGAGACATGAGGAGACATGAGGAGATACAGGAGACATGAGGAGACATGAGGAGACGTGAGGAGACATGAGGAGACATGAGGAGACATGAGGAGATACAGGAGACATGAGGAGACGTGAGGAGACATGAGGAGACGTGAGGAGACATGAGGAGACGTGAGGAGACGTGAGGAGACATGAGGAGACATGAGGAGACATGAGGAGATACAGGAGACATGAGGAGACATGAGGAGACGTGAGGAGACGTGAGGAGACATGAGGAGACATGAGGAGATACAGGAGACATGAGGAGACATGAGGAGACATGAGGAGACATGAGGAGATACAGGAGACATGAGGAGACGTGAGGAGACATGAGGAGACGTGAGGAGACATGAGGAGACATGAGGAGATACAGGAGACGTGAGGAGACGTGAGGAGACGTGAGGAGACGTGAGGAGACGTGAGGAGATACAGGAGACGTGAGGAGACGTGAGGAGACGTGAGGAGACGTGAGGAGACGTGAGGAGACGTGAGGAGACATGAGGAGACGTGAGGAGACATGAGGAGACATGAGGAGACGTGAGGAGACGTGAGGAGACGTGAGGAGACATGAGGAGACATGAGGAGACGTGAGGAGACATGAGGAGACGTGAGGAGACATGAGGAGACATGAGGAGATACAGGAGACGTGAGGAGACGTGAGGAGACATGAGGAGACGTGAGGAGACATGAGGAGACGTGAGGAGACATGAGGAGACATGAGGAGACATGAGGAGACGTGAGGAGACATGAGGAGACGTGAGGAGACGTGAGGAGACGTGAGGAGACATGAGGAGACGTGAGGAGACATGAGGAGATACAGGAGACGTGAGGAGACGTGAGGAGACATGAGGAGACGTGAGGAGATACAGGAGACGTGAGGAGACGTGAGGAGACATGAGGAGACGTGAGGAGACATGAGGAGACGTGAGGAGACATGAGGAGACGTGAGGAGATACAGGAGACGTGAGGAGACATGAGGAGACATGAGGAGACGTGAGGAGACATGAGGAGACATGAGGAGACGTGAGGAGACGTGAGGAGACATGAGGAGACGTGAGGAGACATGAGGAGACGTGAGGAGATACAGGAGACGTGAGGAGACATGAGGAGACATGAGGAGACGTGAGGAGACGTGAGGAGACGTGAGGAGACGTGAGGAGACGTGAGGAGACGTGAGGAGACATGAGGAGACGTGAGGAGACGTGAGGAGACATGAGGAGACATGAGGAGACGTGAGGAGACATGAGGAGACGTGAGGAGATACAGGAGACATGAGGAGACGTGAGGAGACATGAGGAGACGTGAGGAGACATGAGGAGACGTGAGGAGACGTGAGGAGACGTGAGGAGACGTGAGGAGACGTGAGGAGACGTGAGGAGACATGAGGAGACGTGAGGAGACGTGAGGAGACGTGAGGAGACGTGAGGAGACGTGAGGAGACATGAGGAGACGTGAGGAGACGTGAGGAGACGTGAGGAGACATGAGGAGACATGAGGAGACGTGAGGAGACATGAGGAGACATGAGGAGACATGAGGAGACATGAGGAGACATGAGGAGACGTGAGGAGACATGAGGAGACATGAGGAGACATGAGGAGACATGAGGAGACATGAGGAGACGTGAGGAGATACAGGAGACGTGAGGAGACGTGAGGAGACGTGAGGAGACATGAGGAGACATGAGGAGACATGAGGAGACATGAGGAGACATGAGGAGACATGAGGAGACATGAGGAGACATGAGGAGACGTGAGGAGAGGTGAGGAGACGTGAGGAGACATGAGGAGACATGAGGAGACATGAGGAGATACAGGAGACATGAGGAGACATGAGGAGACGTGAGGAGATACAGGAGACGTGAGGAGACGTGAGGAGATACAGGAGACGTGAGGAGACGTGAGGAGACGTGAGGAGACATGAGGAGACATGAGGAGACATGAGGAGATACAGGAGACGTGAGGAGACGTGAGGAGACGTGAGGAGATACAGGAGACATGAGGAGACATGAGGAGACGTGAGGAGACATGAGGAGACGTGAGGAGACATGAGGAGACATGAGGAGACATGAGGAGATACAGGAGACATGAGGAGACATGAGGAGACGTGAGGAGACATGAGGAGACGTGAGGAGACATGAGGAGACATGAGGAGACGTGAGGAGACATGAGGAGACATGAGGAGACATGAGGAGATACAGGAGACGTGAGGAGACGTGAGGAGACATGAGGAGACGTGAGGAGACATGAGGAGACATGAGGAGACATGAGGAGACATGAGGAGACATGAGGAGACGTGAGGAGATACAGGAGACGTGAGGAGACGTGAGGAGATACAGGAGACGTGAGGAGACGTGAGGAGACATGAGGAGACATGAGGAGACATGAGGAGACATGAGGAGACATGAGGAGACATGAGGAGACGTGAGGAGACATGAGGAGACGTGAGGAGACGTGAGGAGACGTGAGGAGACGTGAGGAGACGTGAGGAGACGTGAGGAGACGTGAGGAGACGTGAGGAGACGTGAGGAGACGTGAGGAGACGTGAGGAGACGTGAGGAGACGTGAGGAGACATGAGGAGACATGAGGAGACATGAGGAGACATGAGGAGACATGAGGAGACGTGAGGAGACGTGAGGAGACGTGAGGAGACGTGAGGAGACGTGAGGAGACATGAGGAGATACAGGAGACATGAGGAGACGTGAGGAGACGTGAGGAGACGTGAGGAGACATGAGGAGACATGAGGAGACGTGAGGAGACGTGAGGAGACGTGAGGAGACGTGAGGAGACGTGAGGAGACATGAGGAGACATGAGGAGACGTGAGGAGACATGAGGAGACGTGAGGAGACATGAGGAGACGTGAGGAGACGTGAGGAGACGTGAGGAGACATGAGGAGACATGAGGAGACATGAGGAGACGTGAGGAGACGTGAGGAGACATGAGGAGACGTGAGGAGACGTGAGGAGACGTGAGGAGACATGAGGAGACATGAGGAGACATGAGGAGACGTGAGGAGACGTGAGGAGATACAGGAGACGTGAGGAGACATGAGGAGACGTGAGGAGACGTGAGGAGACGTGAGGAGACGTGAGGAGACGTGAGGAGACGTGAGGAGACGTGAGGAGACGTGAGGAGACGTGAGGAGACGTGAGGAGACGTGAGGAGACGTGAGGAGACGTGAGGAGACGTGAGGAGACGTGAGGAGACGTGAGGAGACGTGAGGAGACGTGAGGAGACGTGAGGAGACGTGAGGAGACGTGAGGAGACGTGAGGAGACGTGAGGAGACGTGAGGAGACGTGAGGAGACGTGAGGAGACGTGAGGAGACGTGAGGAGACGTGAGGAGACGTGAGGAGACGTGAGGAGACGTGAGGAGACGTGAGGAGACGTGAGGAGACGTGAGGAGACGTGAGGAGACGTGAGGAGACGTGAGGAGACGTGAGGAGACGTGAGGAGACGTGAGGAGACATGAGGAGACATGAGGAGACGTGAGGAGACGTGAGGAGACGTGAGGAGACGTGAGGAGACGTGAGGAGACATGAGGAGACGTGAGGAGACGTGAGGAGACGTGAGGAGACATGAGGAGACGTGAGGAGACGTGAGGAGACGTGAGGAGACGTGAGGAGACGTGAGGAGACGTGAGGAGACATGAGGAGACATGAGGAGACATGAGGAGACGTGAGGAGATACAGGAGACATGAGGAGACGTGAGGAGACGTGAGGAGACGTGAGGAGACGTGAGGAGATACAGGAGACATGAGGAGACGTGAGGAGACGTGAGGAGACGTGAGGAGACATGAGGAGACGTGAGGAGACATGAGGAGACATGAGGAGACATGAGGAGACATGAGGAGACATGAGGAGACGTGAGGAGACATGAGGAGACATGAGGAGATACAGGAGACGTGAGGAGACGTGAGGAGACGTGAGGAGACGTGAGGAGACATGAGGAGACGTGAGGAGACATGAGGAGACATGAGGAGACATGAGGAGACGTGAGGAGACGTGAGGAGACGTGAGGAGACATGAGGAGACATGAGGAGACGTGAGGAGACATGAGGAGACATGAGGAGACATGAGGAGACATGAGGAGACATGAGGAGATACAGGAGACGTGAGGAGACATGAGGAGATACAGGAGACGTGAGGAGACATGAGGAGATACAGGAGACATGAGGAGACATGAGGAGACATGAGGAGACATGAGGAGACATGAGGAGACATGAGGAGATACAGGAGACGTGAGGAGACATGAGGAGATACAGGAGACGTGAGGAGACGTGAGGAGACGTGAGGAGACGTGAGGAGACGTGAGGAGACATGAGGAGACGTGAGGAGACATGAGGAGACGTGAGGAGACGTGAGGAGACGTGAGGAGACGTGAGGAGACGTGAGGAGACGTGAGGAGACGTGAGGAGACGTGAGGAGACGTGAGGAGACATGAGGAGACGTGAGGAGACGTGAGGAGACGTGAGGAGACGTGAGGAGACGTGAGGAGACGTGAGGAGACGTGAGGAGACGTGAGGAGACGTGAGGAGACATGAGGAGACATGAGGAGACATGAGGAGATACAGGAGACATGAGGAGACATGAGGAGACATGAGGAGACATGAGGAGATACAGGAGACATGAGGAGACATGAGGAGACGTGAGGAGACATGAGGAGACATGAGGAGACATGAGGAGACGTGAGGAGACGTGAGGAGACGTGAGGAGACGTGAGGAGACGTGAGGAGACATGAGGAGATACAGGAGACATGAGGAGACGTGAGGAGACGTGAGGAGACGTGAGGAGACGTGAGGAGACATGAGGAGATACAGGAGACATGAGGAGACATGAGGAGATACAGGAGACATGAGGAGACGTGAGGAGACGTGAGGAGACATGAGGAGACATGAGGAGATACAGGAGACATGAGGAGACGTGAGGAGACATGAGGAGACATGAGGAGATACAGGAGACATGAGGAGACGTGAGGAGACGTGAGGAGACGTGAGGAGACATGAGGAGATACAGGAGACATGAGGAGACGTGAGGAGACGTGAGGAGACGTGAGGAGACGTGAGGAGACATGAGGAGATACAGGAGACATGAGGAGACATGAGGAGATACAGGAGACATGAGGAGACGTGAGGAGACGTGAGGAGACGTGAGGAGACATGAGGAGACGTGAGGAGACATGAGGAGACGTGAGGAGACGTGAGGAGACATGAGGAGACATGAGGAGATACAGGAGACATGAGGAGACATGAGGAGATACAGGAGACATGAGGAGACATGAGGAGACATGAGGAGACGTGAGGAGACGTGAGGAGACATGAGGAGACATGAGGAGACATGAGGAGATACAGGAGACATGAGGAGACGTGAGGAGACGTGAGGAGACGTGAGGAGACATGAGGAGACATGAGGAGATACAGGAGACATGAGGAGACATGAGGAGATACAGGAGACATGAGGAGACATGAGGAGACATGAGGAGACGTGAGGAGACATGAGGAGACATGAGGAGACATGAGGAGATACAGGAGACATGAGGAGACATGAGGAGATACAGGAGACATGAGGAGACGTGAGGAGACGTGAGGAGACATGAGGAGACATGAGGAGACGTGAGGAGACGTGAGGAGACGTGAGGAGACATGAGGAGACATGAGGAGACA
Source organism: Gobius niger (assembly GCF_951799975.1). NCBI lineage: Eukaryota > Metazoa > Chordata > Actinopteri > Gobiiformes > Gobiidae > Gobius > Gobius niger. The sequence goes on along the minus strand of NW_027639175.1, from coordinate 44,566 downwards.
TGAGGAGACGTGAGGAGACGTGAGGAGACGTGAGGAGACATGAGGAGACATGAGGAGACGTGAGGAGACGTGAGGAGACATGAGGAGACATGAGGAGACATGAGGAGACGTGAGGAGACATGAGGAGACATGAGGAGACATGAGGAGATACAGGAGACGTGAGGAGACGTGAGGAGACATGAGGAGACATGAGGAGACATGAGGAGACATGAGGAGACGTGAGGAGACATGAGGAGACATGAGGAGACATGAGGAGACGTGAGGAGACGTGAGGAGACGTGAGGAGACGTGAGGAGACGTGAGGAGACATGAGGAGACGTGAGGAGACGTGAGGAGACGTGAGGAGACGTGAGGAGACATGAGGAGACGTGAGGAGACGTGAGGAGACGTGAGGAGACGTGAGGAGACATGAGGAGACGTGAGGAGACATGAGGAGATACAGGAGACGTGAGGAGACGTGAGGAGACGTGAGGAGACGTGAGGAGACGTGAGGAGACATGAGGAGACATGAGGAGACGTGAGGAGACATGAGGAGACATGAGGAGACGTGAGGAGACGTGAGGAGACGTGAGGAGACATGAGGAGACGTGAGGAGACGTGAGGAGACGTGAGGAGACGTGAGGAGACATGAGGAGACGTGAGGAGACGTGAGGAGACGTGAGGAGACGTGAGGAGACATGAGGAGACATGAGGAGACGTGAGGAGACGTGAGGAGACGTGAGGAGACGTGAGGAGACGTGAGGAGACATGAGGAGACATGAGGAGACATGAGGAGATACAGGAGACATGAGGAGATACAGGAGACGTGAGGAGACGTGAGGAGACGTGAGGAGACGTGAGGAGACGTGAGGAGACGTGAGGAGACATGAGGAGACGTGAGGAGACGTGAGGAGACGTGAGGAGACATGAGGAGACATGAGGAGACGTGAGGAGACGTGAGGAGACATGAGGAGATACAGGAGACGTGAGGAGACGTGAGGAGACGTGAGGAGACGTGAGGAGACATGAGGAGACGTGAGGAGACGTGAGGAGACGTGAGGAGACATGAGGAGACGTGAGGAGACGTGAGGAGACATGAGGAGACGTGAGGAGACATGAGGAGACGTGAGGAGACATGAGGAGACGTGAGGAGACGTGAGGAGACGTGAGGAGACATGAGGAGACGTGAGGAGACATGAGGAGACGTGAGGAGACGTGAGGAGACATGAGGAGACATGAGGAGACATGAGGAGACGTGAGGAGACATGAGGAGACGTGAGGAGACGTGAGGAGACGTGAGGAGACATGAGGAGACATGAGGAGACGTGAGGAGACGTGAGGAGACGTGAGGAGACATGAGGAGACATGAGGAGACGTGAGGAGACGTGAGGAGACATGAGGAGACGTGAGGAGACGTGAGGAGACGTGAGGAGACGTGAGGAGACGTGAGGAGACATGAGGAGACATGAGGAGACATGAGGAGACATGAGGAGACGTGAGGAGACGTGAGGAGATACAGGAGACGTGAGGAGACGTGAGGAGACATGAGGAGACATGAGGAGACATGAGGAGACATGAGGAGACGTGAGGAGACGTGAGGAGACATGAGGAGACATGAGGAGACATGAGGAGACGTGAGGAGACGTGAGGAGATACAGGAGACGTGAGGAGACGTGAGGAGACGTGAGGAGACGTGAGGAGACGTGAGGAGACGTGAGGAGACATGAGGAGACGTGAGGAGACGTGAGGAGACGTGAGGAGACATGAGGAGACATGAGGAGACATGAGGAGACGTGAGGAGACGTGAGGAGACATGAGGAGACGTGAGGAGACGTGAGGAGACGTGAGGAGACGTGAGGAGACGTGAGGAGACGTGAGGAGACATGAGGAGACGTGAGGAGACGTGAGGAGACGTGAGGAGACATGAGGAGACATGAGGAGACGTGAGGAGACGTGAGGAGACATGAGGAGATACAGGAGACGTGAGGAGACGTGAGGAGACGTGAGGAGACGTGAGGAGACATGAGGAGACGTGAGGAGACGTGAGGAGACGTGAGGAGACATGAGGAGACGTGAGGAGACGTGAGGAGACATGAGGAGACGTGAGGAGACATGAGGAGACGTGAGGAGACATGAGGAGACGTGAGGAGACGTGAGGAGACGTGAGGAGACATGAGGAGACGTGAGGAGACATGAGGAGACGTGAGGAGACGTGAGGAGACATGAGGAGACATGAGGAGACATGAGGAGACGTGAGGAGACATGAGGAGACGTGAGGAGACGTGAGGAGACGTGAGGAGACATGAGGAGACATGAGGAGACGTGAGGAGACGTGAGGAGACATGAGGAGACATGAGGAGACGTGAGGAGACGTGAGGAGACATGAGGAGACGTGAGGAGACATGAGGAGACGTGAGGAGACGTGAGGAGACGTGAGGAGACATGAGGAGACGTGAGGAGACATGAGGAGACGTGAGGAGACGTGAGGAGACGTGAGGAGACATGAGGAGACGTGAGGAGACGTGAGGAGACGTGAGGAGACATGAGGAGACGTGAGGAGACATGAGGAGACATGAGGAGACGTGAGGAGACGTGAGGAGACGTGAGGAGACGTGAGGAGACGTGAGGAGACATGAGGAGACGTGAGGAGATACAGGAGACGTGAGGAGACGTGAGGAGACGTGAGGAGACGTGAGGAGACATGAGGAGACATGAGGAGACGTGAGGAGATACAGGAGACGTGAGGAGACATGAGGAGACGTGAGGAGAGGTGAGGAGACATGAGGAGACATGAGGAGACATGAGGAGACGTGAGGAGACGTGAGGAGACGTGAGGAGACATGAGGAGACATGAGGAGACGTGAGGAGACATGAGGAGATACAGGAGACGTGAGGAGACGTGAGGAGAGGTGAGGAGACATGAGGAGACATGAGGAGACATGAGGAGACATGAGGAGACATGAGGAGATACAGGAGACGTGAGGAGACATGAGGAGACATGAGGAGACGTGAGGAGATACAGGAGACGTGAGGAGACATGAGGAGACATGAGGAGACATGAGGAGACGTGAGGAGACGTGAGGAGATACAGGAGACATGAGGAGACATGAGGAGACGTGAGGAGACGTGAGGAGACGTGAGGAGACGTGAGGAGACGTGAGGAGATACAGGAGACGTGAGGAGACGTGAGGAGACGTGAGGAGACGTGAGGAGACGTGAGGAGACGTGAGGAGATACAGGAGACGTGAGGAGACGTGAGGAGACATGAGGAGACATGAGGAGACGTGAGGAGACGTGAGGAGACGTGAGGAGATACAGGAGACGTGAGGAGACGTGAGGAGACGTGAGGAGACGTGAGGAGACGTGAGGAGACGTGAGGAGACGTGAGGAGACGTGAGGAGACATGAGGAGACATGAGGAGACATGAGGAGACGTGAGGAGACATGAGGAGACATGAGGAGACATGAGGAGACATGAGGAGACATGAGGGAGACATGAGGAGACATGAGGAGACATGAGGAGACGTGAGGAGACGTGAGGAGACGTGAGGAGACGTGAGGAGACATGAGGAGACATGAGGAGACATGAGGAGACGTGAGGAGACGTGAGGAGACATGAGGAGACATGAGGAGACATGAGGAGACATGAGGAGACATGAGGGAGACATGAGGAGACATGAGGAGACATGAGGAGACATGAGGAGACATGAGGAGACATGAGGAGACGTGAGGAGACGTGAGGAGACGTGAGGAGACATGAGGAGACATGAGGAGACGTGAGGAGACGTGAGGAGATACAGGAGACGTGAGGAGACGTGAGGAGACGTGAGGAGATACAGGAGACGTGAGGAGACGTGAGGAGACGTGAGGAGACGTGAGGAGACGTGAGGAGACATGAGGAGACATGAGGAGACATGAGGAGACGTGAGGAGACATGAGGAGATACAGGAGACGTGAGGAGACGTGAGGAGACATGAGGAGACATGAGGAGACATGAGGAGACGTGAGGAGACATGAGGAGATACAGGAGACATGAGGAGACGTGAGGAGACATGAGGAGACATGAGGAGACATGAGGAGACGTGAGGAGACGTGAGGAGATACAGGAGACGTGAGGAGACGTGAGGAGACGTGAGGAGACGTGAGGAGACGTGAGGAGACATGAGGAGATACAGGAGACATGAGGAGACATGAGGAGATACAGGAGACGTGAGGAGACGTGAGGAGACGTGAGGAGACATGAGGAGACGTGAGGAGACGTGAGGAGACGTGAGGAGACGTGAGGAGACGTGAGGAGACGTGAGGAGACGTGAGGAGACGTGAGGAGACATGAGGAGACGTGAGGAGACGTGAGGAGACGTGAGGAGACGTGAGGAGACATGAGGAGACATGAGGAGACGTGAGGAGATACAGGAGACGTGAGGAGACATGAGGAGACGTGAGGAGAGGTGAGGAGACATGAGGAGACATGAGGAGACATGAGGAGACGTGAGGAGAGGTGAGGAGATACAGGAGACGTGAGGAGACGTGAGGAGAGGTGAGGAGACATGAGGAGACATGAGGAGACATGAGGAGACATGAGGAGACATGAGGAGATACAGGAGACGTGAGGAGACATGAGGAGACATGAGGAGACGTGAGGAGATACAGGAGACGTGAGGAGACATGAGGAGACATGAGGAGACATGAGGAGACGTGAGGAGACGTGAGGAGATACAGGAGACATGAGGAGACATGAGGAGACATGAGGAGACGTGAGGAGACGTGAGGAGACGTGAGGAGATACAGGAGACGTGAGGAGACGTGAGGAGACGTGAGGAGACGTGAGGAGACGTGAGGAGACGTGAGGAGACGTGAGGAGACGTGAGGAGACGTGAGGAGACGTGAGGAGACATGAGGAGACATGAGGAGACATGAGGAGACATGAGGAGACATGAGGAGACATGAGGAGACATGAGGAGACATGAGGGAGACATGAGGAGACATGAGGAGACGTGAGGAGACATGAGGAGACATGAGGAGACATGAGGAGACATGAGGAGACATGAGGGAGACATGAGGGAGACATGAGGAGACATGAGGAGACATGAGGAGACGTGAGGAGACGTGAGGAGACGTGAGGAGACGTGAGGAGACATGAGGAGACATGAGGAGACATGAGGAGACATGAGGAGACGTGAGGAGACATGAGGAGACATGAGGAGACATGAGGAGACATGAGGAGACATGAGGGAGACATGAGGAGACATGAGGAGACATGAGGAGACATGAGGAGACATGAGGAGACATGAGGAGACGTGAGGAGACATGAGGAGACATGAGGAGACATGAGGAGACATGAGGAGACATGAGGGAGACATGAGGAGACATGAGGAGACATGAGGAGACGTGAGGAGACGTGAGGAGACGTGAGGAGACGTGAGGAGACATGAGGAGACATGAGGAGACATGAGGAGACATGAGGAGACGTGAGGAGACATGAGGAGACATGAGGAGACATGAGGAGACATGAGGAGACATGAGGGAGACATGAGGAGACATGAGGAGACATGAGGAGACATGAGGAGACATGAGGAGACATGAGGAGACGTGAGGAGACGTGAGGAGACGTGAGGAGACGTGAGGAGACATGAGGAGACATGAGGAGACGTGAGGAGACGTGAGGAGATACAGGAGACGTGAGGAGACGTGAGGAGACGTGAGGAGATACAGGAGACGTGAGGAGACGTGAGGAGACGTGAGGAGACGTGAGGAGACGTGAGGAGACATGAGGAGACATGAGGAGACATGAGGAGACGTGAGGAGACATGAGGAGATACAGGAGACGTGAGGAGACGTGAGGAGACGTGAGGAGACGTGAGGAGACGTGAGGAGACGTGAGGAGACGTGAGGAGACGTGAGGAGACGTGAGGAGATACAGGAGACGTGAGGAGACGTGAGGAGACATGAGGAGACGTGAGGAGATACAGGAGACGTGAGGAGACGTGAGGAGACGTGAGGAGACGTGAGGAGACATGAGGAGACGTGAGGAGACGTGAGGAGACGTGAGGAGACATGAGGAGACATGAGGAGACATGAGGAGACATGAGGAGACGTGAGGAGACGTGAGGAGATACAGGAGACGTGAGGAGACGTGAGGAGACGTGAGGAGATACAGGAGACGTGAGGAGACGTGAGGAGACGTGAGGAGACGTGAGGAGACGTGAGGAGAGGTGAGGAGACATGAGGAGACATGAGGAGACATGAGGAGACGTGAGGAGAGGTGAGGAGACATGAGGAGACATGAGGAGACATGAGGAGACATGAGGAGACATGAGGAGATACAGGAGACGTGAGGAGACGTGAGGAGACGTGAGGAGACGTGAGGAGACATGAGGAGACGTGAGGAGACGTGAGGAGACGTGAGGAGACATGAGGAGACATGAGGAGATACAGGAGACGTGAGGAGACGTGAGGAGACGTGAGGAGACGTGAGGAGACGTGAGGAGACGTGAGGAGACGTGAGGAGACATGAGGAGACATGAGGAGACATGAGGAGACGTGAGGAGACGTGAGGAGACGTGAGGAGACGTGAGGAGACGTGAGGAGACATGAGGAGACATGAGGAGACGTGAGGAGACGTGAGGAGACATGAGGAGACGTGAGGAGACGTGAGGAGACATGAGGAGACATGAGGAGACGTGAGGAGACGTGAGGAGACATGAGGAGACATGAGGAGACATGAGGAGATACAGGAGACGTGAGGAGACGTGAGGAGACGTGAGGAGACGTGAGGAGACATGAGGAGACGTGAGGAGACGTGAGGAGACGTGAGGAGACATGAGGAGACATGAGGAGACATGAGGAGACGTGAGGAGATACAGGAGACGTGAGGAGACATGAGGAGACGTGAGGAGACGTGAGGAGACGTGAGGAGACGTGAGGAGACATGAGGAGACATGAGGAGACGTGAGGAGATACAGGAGACGTGAGGAGACGTGAGGAGACGTGAGGAGACGTGAGGAGACGTGAGGAGACATGAGGAGACATGAGGAGACGTGAGGAGACATGAGGAGACGTGAGGAGACATGAGGAGACGTGAGGAGACGTGAGGAGACGTGAGGAGACGTGAGGAGACGTGAGGAGACGTGAGGAGACGTGAGGAGACATGAGGAGACGTGAGGAGACGTGAGGAGACATGAGGAGACATGAGGAGACATGAGGAGACGTGAGGAGACGTGAGGAGACATGAGGAGACATGAGGAGACGTGAGGAGACGTGAGGAGACGTGAGGAGACGTGAGGAGACGTGAGGAGACGTGAGGAGACATGAGGAGACGTGAGGAGACGTGAGGAGACGTGAGGAGACATGAGGAGACATGAGGAGACATGAGGAGACGTGAGGAGACATGAGGAGATACAGGAGACGTGAGGAGACGTGAGGAGACGTGAGGAGACGTGAGGAGACGTGAGGAGACATGAGGAGACATGAGGAGACGTGAGGAGACGTGAGGAGACATGAGGAGACGTGAGGAGACGTGAGGAGACATGAGGAGACGTGAGGAGACATGAGGAGACGTGAGGAGACGTGAGGAGACATGAGGAGACGTGAGGAGACGTGAGGAGACATGAGGAGACGTGAGGAGACGTGAGGAGACGTGAGGAGACATGAGGAGACATGAGGAGACGTGAGGAGACGTGAGGAGACGTGAGGAGACATGAGGAGACATGAGGAGACGTGAGGAGACGTGAGGAGACATGAGGAGACGTGAGGAGACGTGAGGAGACGTGAGGAGACATGAGGAGACATGAGGAGACGTGAGGAGACATGAGGAGACATGAGGAGACGTGAGGAGACGTGAGGAGACATGAGGAGACGTGAGGAGACGTGAGGAGACATGAGGAGACATGAGGAGACGTGAGGAGACATGAGGAGACATGAGGAGACGTGAGGAGACGTGAGGAGACGTGAGGAGATACAGGAGACGTGAGGAGACGTGAGGAGACATGAGGAGACGTGAGGAGACATGAGGAGACATGAGGAGACGTGAGGAGACGTGAGGAGACGTGAGGAGATACAGGAGACGTGAGGAGACGTGAGGAGACGTGAGGAGACGTGAGGAGACATGAGGAGACATGAGGAGACGTGAGGAGATACAGGAGACGTGAGGAGACATGAGGAGACGTGAGGAGACATGAGGAGACATGAGGAGACGTGAGGAGACGTGAGGAGACGTGAGGAGATACAGGAGACGTGAGGAGACGTGAGGAGACGTGAGGAGACGTGAGGAGACGTGAGGAGACGTGAGGAGACGTGAGGAGACGTGAGGAGACGTGAGGAGACGTGAGGAGACGTGAGGAGACGTGAGGAGACATGAGGAGACATGAGGAGACATGAGGAGACGTGAGGAGACGTGAGGAGACGTGAGGAGACGTGAGGAGACGTGAGGAGACATGAGGAGACATGAGGAGACGTGAGGAGACGTGAGGAGACGTGAGGAGACGTGAGGAGACGTGAGGAGACGTGAGGAGACATGAGGAGACATGAGGAGACATGAGGAGACATGAGGAGACATGAGGAGACGTGAGGAGACGTGAGGAGACGTGAGGAGACATGAGGAGACATGAGGAGACGTGAGGAGACGTGAGGAGACATGAGGAGACATGAGGAGACATGAGGAGACATGAGGAGACGTGAGGAGACATGAGGAGACGTGAGGAGACATGAGGAGACATGAGGAGACGTGAGGAGACGTGAGGAGACGTGAGGAGACATGAGGAGACATGAGGAGACATGAGGAGACGTGAGGAGACGTGAGGAGACATGAGGAGACGTGAGGAGACATGAGGAGACATGAGGAGACGTGAGGAGACATGAGGAGACGTGAGGAGACGTGAGGAGACGTGAGGAGACGTGAGGAGACGTGAGGAGACATGAGGAGACATGAGGAGACATGAGGAGACGTGAGGAGACATGAGGAGACATGAGGAGACGTGAGGAGACGTGAGGAGACGTGAGGAGACATGAGGAGACGTGAGGAGACGTGAGGAGACATGAGGAGACATGAGGAGACGTGAGGAGACATGAGGAGACATGAGGAGACATGAGGAGACATGAGGAGACGTGAGGAGACATGAGGAGACATGAGGAGACATGAGGAGACATGAGGAGACATGAGGGAGACATGAGGAGACATGAGGAGACATGAGGAGACATGAGGAGACATGAGGAGACATGAGGGAGACATGAGGAGACATGAGGAGACATGAGGAGACATGAGGAGACGTGAGGAGACATGAGGAGACATGAGGAGACATGAGGAGACATGAGGAGACGTGAGGAGATACAGGAGACGTGAGGAGACGTGAGGAGACGTGAGGAGACGTGAGGAGACGTGAGGAGACGTGAGGAGACATGAGGAGACGTGAGGAGACATGAGGAGATACAGGAGACGTGAGGAGACGTGAGGAGACGTGAGGAGACGTGAGGAGACATGAGGAGACGTGAGGAGACGTGAGGAGACGTGAGGAGACATGAGGAGACATGAGGAGACATGAGGAGACGTGAGGAGATACAGGAGACGTGAGGAGACATGAGGAGACGTGAGGAGACGTGAGGAGACGTGAGGAGACGTGAGGAGACATGAGGAGACATGAGGAGACGTGAGGAGATACAGGAGACGTGAGGAGACGTGAGGAGACGTGAGGAGACGTGAGGAGACGTGAGGAGACATGAGGAGACATGAGGAGACGTGAGGAGACGTGAGGAGACGTGAGGAGACGTGAGGAGACATGAGGAGACGTGAGGAGACGTGAGGAGACGTGAGGAGACATGAGGAGACATGAGGAGACATGAGGAGACGTGAGGAGACATGAGGAGATACAGGAGACGTGAGGAGACGTGAGGAGACGTGAGGAGACGTGAGGAGACATGAGGAGACATGAGGAGACATGAGGAGACATGAGGAGACATGAGGAGACGTGAGGAGACGTGAGGAGACATGAGGAGACGTGAGGAGACGTGAGGAGACGTGAGGAGACGTGAGGAGACATGAGGAGACATGAGGAGACGTGAGGAGACGTGAGGAGACGTGAGGAGACGTGAGGAGACGTGAGGAGACGTGAGGAGACGTGAGGAGACGTGAGGAGACGTGAGGAGACATGAGGAGACGTGAGGAGACGTGAGGAGACGTGAGGAGACGTGAGGAGACGTGAGGAGACATGAGGAGACGTGAGGAGACGTGAGGAGACGTGAGGAGACGTGAGGAGACGTGAGGAGACGTGAGGAGACGTGAGGAGACGTGAGGAGACGTGAGGAGACGTGAGGAGACGTGAGGAGACGTGAGGAGACGTGAGGAGACGTGAGGAGACGTGAGGAGACGTGAGGAGACGTGAGGAGACGTGAGGAGACATGAGGAGACGTGAGGAGACGTGAGGAGACGTGAGGAGACGTGAGGAGACGTGAGGAGACGTGAGGAGACGTGAGGAGACGTGAGGAGACGTGAGGAGACGTGAGGAGACGTGAGGAGACGTGAGGAGACGTGAGGAGACATGAGGAGACGTGAGGAGACGTGAGGAGACGTGAGGAGACGTGAGGAGACATGAGGAGACGTGAGGAGACGTGAGGAGACATGAGGAGACGTGAGGAGACGTGAGGAGACATGAGGAGACATGAGGAGACGTGAGGAGACGTGAGGAGACGTGAGGAGATACAGGAGACGTGAGGAGATACAGGAGACGTGAGGAGACGTGAGGAGACGTGAGGAGACGTGAGGAGACATGAGGAGACATGAGGAGACGTGAGGAGATACAGGAGACGTGAGGAGACATGAGGAGACGTGAGGAGAGGTGAGGAGACATGAGGAGACATGAGGAGACATGAGGAGACGTGAGGAGAGGTGAGGAGACATGAGGAGACATGAGGAGACATGAGGAGACGTGAGGAGACGTGAGGAGACGTGAGGAGATACAGGAGACGTGAGGAGACGTGAGGAGACGTGAGGAGACGTGAGGAGACGTGAGGAGACGTGAGGAGACGTGAGGAGACGTGAGGAGACGTGAGGAGACATGAGGAGACATGAGGAGACATGAGGAGACATGAGGAGACGTGAGGAGACATGAGGAGACATGAGGAGACATGAGGAGACATGAGGAGACATGAGGGAGACATGAGGAGACATGAGGAGACATGAGGAGACATGAGGAGACGTGAGGAGACATGAGGAGACATGAGGAGACATGAGGAGACATGAGGAGACGTGAGGAGACATGAGGAGACATGAGGAGACATGAGGAGACATGAGGGAGACATGAGGAGACATGAGGAGACATGAGGAGACATGAGGAGACATGAGGAGACATGAGGAGACATGAGGAGACATGAGGAGACATGAGGAGACGTGAGGAGACATGAGGGAAGGTAAAAAGTCTGATCTGATCCAGTCCAGTCTGATCCAGTCCAGTCTGATCCAGTCCAGTCTGATCCAGTCCTGACCTGAGAGGAAGTCCAGGATCTCCTGGACGGGTCTGAATCCACAGAGTCCTCTGAACGGCGTCAGAGCGATGGCCATCTCTGGTTTGTGGCTGTCGTCGGGATAATGCTCCGGGAACTGAGCGTGAAGCCGCACCGCCAGGTCCTGAAGCAGAGAGAGAAACGGGTCAGAACCAGGACCAGGCCAGACCAGACCAGGCCAGGTCCTGAAGCAGAGAGAGAAACGGGTCAGAACCAGGACCAGACCAGCTCCTAATGAGAGAAACGGGTCAGAACCAGGACCAGAACAGACCAGGCCAGACCAGACCAGGTCCTGAAGCAGAGAGAGAAACGGGTCAGAACCAGACCAGGCCAGACCAGACCAGGTCCTGAAGCAGAGAGAGAAACGGGTCAGAACCAGGACCAGAACAGACCAGGCCAGACCAGACCAGGTCCTGAAGCAGAGAGAGAAACGGGTCAGAACCAGACCAGACCAGACCAGACCAGGTCCTGAAGCAGAGAGAGAAACGGGTCAGAACCAGGACCAGACCAGCTCCTAATGAGAGAAACGGGTCAGAACCAGGACCAGAACAGACCAGGCCAGACCAGACCAGGTCCTGAAGCAGAGAGAGAAACGGGTCAGAACCAGACCAGGCCAGACCAGACCAGGTCCTGAAGCAGAGAGAGAAACGGGTCAGAACCAGGACCAGAACAGACCAGGCCAGACCAGACCAGGTCCTGAAGCAGAGAGAGAAACGGGTCAGAACCAGGACCAGAACAGACCAGGCCAGACCAGACCAGGTCCTGAAGCAGAGAGAGAAACGGGTCAGAACCAGACCAGACCAGACCAGACCAGGTCCTGAAGCAGAGAGAGAAACGGGTCAGAACCAGGACCAGAACAGACCAGGCCAGACCAGACCAGGTCCTGAAGCAGAGAGAGAAACGGGTCAGAACCAGACCAGACCAGACCAGACCAGGTCCTGAAGCAGAGAGAGAAACGGGTCAGAACCAGGCCAGACCAGACCAGGCCAGGCCAGACCAGACCAGGCCAGGCCAGACCAGACCAGGCCAGACCAGGCCAGGCCAGACCAGGACCAGACCAGACCAGACCAGACCAGGCCAGACCAGACCAGGCCAGACCAGACCAGGCCAGGCCAGACCAGACCAGGCCAGACCAGGCCAGACCAGGCCAGGACCAGACCAGACCAGACCAGACCAGGCCAGGACCAGACCAGACCAGACCAGACCAGACCAGACCAGGCCAGGACCAGACCAGACCAGACCAGACCAGACCAGGCCAGGACCAGACCAGACCAGACCAGGCCAGACCAGACCAGGTCCTGAAGCAGAGAGAGAAACGGGTCAGAACCAGGCAGGGCCGGACTGGGACTGAAAACCAGCCCGGCCCAAATTACCCCCGTCTAAACCCAATGCATTCTGTCCTCTTTGGCTGTAACAGCTCATTTGAAAGCTAAGACCCACAAAACTGACCTTTTTCCTCACGCTGTTGCAGTGTTGTGTCACTTTGTATGTTTCTTTTTCTTGTCTTTTCTTTTCTTTTTTGTCACTTTTTTGTTGAATTTTGTTGAGATGTAGAGACTGAGGGGATCGTTTGAGAAACCTTCTAAGTGCTTGAAAATGCAGTGGGTGTGGTCTGGGAGGTGTGGGTGTGGTCTGGGAGGGCGTGGGTGTGGTCTGGGAGGTGTGGGTGTGGTCTGGGAGGTGTGGGTGTGGTCTGGGAGGTGTGGGTGTGGTCTGGGAGGTGTGGGTGTGGTCTGGGAGGTGTGGGTGTGGTCTGGGAGGTGTGGGTGTGGTCTGGGAGGGTGTGGTCTGGGAGGTGTGGGTGTGGTCTGGGAGGTGTGGGTGTGGTCTGGGAGGTGTGGGTGTGGTCTGGGAGGTGTGGGTGTGGTCTGGGAGGGTGTGGGTGTGGTCTGGGAGAGTGTGGTCCAGGTTTGGTAGAGGTGGGTGTGGTCTTGGAGGTGTTGGTGTGGTCTGGGAGGGTGTGGTCTGGGAGGGTGTGGGTGTGGTCTGGGAGGTGTGGGTGTGGTCTGGGAGGTGTGGGTGTGGTCTGGGAGGTGTGGGTGTGGTCTGGGAGGTGTGGGTGTGGTCTGGGAGGTGTGGGTGTGGTCTGGGAGGTGTGGTCTGGGAGGTGTGGGTGTGGTCTGGGAGGTGTGGGTGTGGTCTGGGAGGTGTGGGTGTGGTCTGGGAGGTGTTGGTGTGGTCTGGGAGGGTGTGGTCTGGGAGGTGTTGGTGTGGTCTGGGAGGTGTGGGTGTGGTCTGGGAGGGTGTGGTCTGGGAGGTGTGGGTGTGGTCTTGGAGGGTGTGGGTGTGGTCTGGGAAGGTGTGGGTGTGGTCTGGGAGGTGTGGGTGTGGTCTGGGAGGTGTGGGTGTGGTCTGGGAGGTGTGGGTGTGGTCTGGGAGGTGTGGGTGTGGTCTGGGAGGTGTGGGTGTGGTCTGGGAGGTGTGGGTGTGGTCTGGGAGGTGTGGGTGTGGTCTGGGAGGGCGTGGGTGTGGTCTGGGAGGTGTGGGTGTGGTCTGGGAGGTGTGGGTGTGGTCTGGGAGGTGTGGGTGTGGTCTGGGAGGTGTGGGTGTGGTCTGGGAGGGCGTGGGTGTGGTCTGGGAGGTGTGGGTGTGGTCTGGGAGGTGTGGGTGTGGTCTGGGAGGTGTGGGTGTGGTCTGGGAGGGCGTGGGTGTGGTCTGGGAGGTGTGGGTGTGGTCTGGGAGGTGTGGGTGTGGTCTGGGAGGTGTGGGTGTGGTCTGGGAGGGTGTGGTCTGGGAGGTGTGGGTGTGGTCTGGGAGGTGTGGGTGTGGTCTGGGAGGTGTAGGTGTGGTCTGGGAGGGTGTGGTCTGGGAGGGTGTGGGTGTGGTCTGGGAGGTGTGGGTGTGGTCTGGGAGGGTGTGGTCTGGGAGGTGTGGGTGTGGTCTGGGAGGGTGTGGTCTGGGAGGGTGTGGTCTGGGAGGTGTGGGTGTGGTCTGGGAGGTGTGGGTGTGGTCTGGGAGGGTGTGGTCTGGGAGGGTGTGGTCTGGGAGGTGTGGGTGTGGTCTGGGAGGTGTGGGTGTGGTCTGGGAGGGTGTGGTCTGGGAGGGTGAGGGTGTGGTCTGGGAGGGTGTGGGTGTGGTCTGGGAGGGTGTGGTCTGGGAGGTGTGGGTGTGGTCTGGGAGGGTGTGGTCTGGGAGGTGTGGGTGTGGTCTGGGAGGGTGTGGGTGTGGTCTGGGAGGGTGTGGGTGTGGTCTGGGAGGTGTGGGTGTGGTCTGGGAGGGTGAGGGTGTGGTCTGGGAGGTGTGGGTGTGGTCTGGGAGGTGAGGGTGTGGTCTGGGAGGGTGAGGGTGTGGTCTGGGAGGTGTGGGTGTGGTCTGGGAGGGTGTGGTCTGGGAGGGTGTGGTCTGGGAGGGTGTGGTCTGGGAGGGTGTGGTCTGGGAGGGTGTGGTCTGGGAGGGCGTGGGTGTGGTCTGGGAGGGTGTGGTCTGGGAGGGCGTGGGTGTGGTCTGGGAGGTGTGGGTGTGGTCTGGGAGGGTGTGGTCTGGGAGGTGTGGGTGTGGTCTGGGAGGGTGTGGTCTGGGAGGTGTGGGTGTGGTCTGGGAGGGTGTGGGTGTGGTCTGGGAGGTGTGGGTGTGGTCTGGGAGAGTGTGGGTGTGGTCTGGGAGGTGTGGGTGTGGTCTGGGAGGGTGTGGGTGTGGTCTGGGAGAGTGTGGTCCAGGTTTGGTAGAGGTGGGTGTGGTCTGGGAGGTGTGGGTGTGGTCTGGGAGGGTGTGGTCTGGGAGGGTGTGGTCTGGGAGGTGTGGGTGTGGTCTGGGAGGTGTGGGTGTGGTCTGGGAGGTGTGGGTGTGGTCTGGGAGGTGTGGGTGTGGTCTGGGAGGGCGTGGGTGTGGTCTGGGAGGTGTGGGTGTGGTCTGGGAGGTGTGGGTGTGGTCTGGGAGGTGTGGGTGTGGTCTGGGAGGGTGTGGTCTGGGAAGGTGTGGGTGTGGTCTGGGAGGTGTGGGTGTGGTCTGGGAGGTGTGGGTGTGGTCTGGGAGGTGTGGGTGTGGTCTGGGAGGGTGTGGGTGTGGTCTGGGAAGGTGTGGGTGTGGTCTGGGAGGGTGTGGGTGTGGTCTGGGAGGTGTGGGTGTGGTCTGGGAGGTGTGGGTGTGGTCTGGGAGGTGTGGGTGTGGTCTGGGAGGTGTGGGTGTGGTCTGGGAGGTGTGGGTGTGGTCTGGGAGGGTGTGGGTGTGGTCTGGGAAGGTGTGGGTGTGGTCTGGGAGGGTGTGGGTGTGGTCTGGGAGGTGTGGGTGTGGTCTGGGAGGTGTGGGTGTGGTCTGGGAGGTGTGGGTGTGGTCTGGGAGGGTGTGGTCTGGGAGGTGTGGGTGTGGTCTGGGAGGGTGTGGTCTGGGAGGTGTGGGTGTGGTCTGGGAGGTGTGGGTGTGGTCTGGGAGGGTGTGGGTGTGGTCTGGGAGGTGTGGGTGTGGTCTGGGAGGGTGTGGGTGTGGTCTGGGAGGTGAGGGTGTGGTCTGGGAGGGTGTGGGTGTGGTCTGGGAGGGTGAGGGTGTGGTCTGGGAGGGTGTGGGTGTGGTCTGGGAGGTGAGGGTGTGGTCTGGGAGGTGTGGGTGTGGTCTGGGAGGTGTGGGTGTGGTCTGGGAGGTGTGGGTGTGGTCTGGGAGGTGTTGGTGTGGTCTGGGAGGGCGTGGGTGTGGTCTGGGAGGGTGTGGGTGTGGTCTGGGAGGTGAGGGTGTGGTCTGGGAGGTGAGGGTGTGGTCTGGGAGGTGTGGGTGTGGTCTGGGAGGTGTGGGTGTGGTCTGGGAGGTGAGGGTGTGGTCTGGGAGGTGAGGGTGTGGTCTGGGAGGTGTGGGTGTGGTCTGGGAGGTGTGGGTGTGGTCTGGGAGGTGTGGGTGTGGTCTGGGAGGTGTGGGTGTGGTCTGGGAGGTGTGGGTGTGGTCTGGGAGGTGTGGGTGTGGTCTGGGAGGGTGTGGTCTGGGAGGGTGTGGTCTGGGAGGGTGTGGTCTGGGAGGGTGTGGTCTGGGAGGTGTGGGTGTGGTCTGGGAGGTGTGGGTGTGGTCTGGGAGGTGTGGGTGTGGTCTGGGAGGTGTGGGTGTGGTCTGGGAGGGTGTGGTCTGGGAGGGTGTGGTCTGGGAGGGTGTGGTCTGGGAGGGTGTGGTCTGGGAGGTGTGGGTGTGGTCTGGGAGGTGTGGGTGTGGTCTGGGAGGTGTGGGTGTGGTCTGGGAGGTGTGGGTGTGGTCTGGGAGGGTGTGGGTGTGGTCTGGGAGGGCGTGGGTGTGGTCTGGGAGGGTGTGGGTGTGGTCTGGGAGGGTGTGGGTGTGGTCTGGGAGGTGTGGGTGTGGTCTGGGAGGTGTGGGTGTGGTCTGGGAGGGTGTGGTCTGGGAGGGTGTGGTCTGGGAGGGTGTGGTCTGGGAGGGTGTGGTCTGGGAGGGTGTGGTCTGGGAGGGCGTGGGTGTGGTCTGGGAGGGTGTGGTCTGGGAGGTGTGGGTGTGGTCTGGGAGGTGTGGGTGTGGTCTGGGAGGGTGTGGTCTGGGAGGTGTAGGTGTGGTCTGGGAGGGTGTGGTCTGGGAGGGTGTGGGTGTGGTCTGGGAGGTGTGGGTGTGGTCTGGGAGGGTGTGGTCTGGGAGGTGTGGGTGTGGTCTGGGAGGGTGTGGTCTGGGAGGTGTGGGTGTGGTCTGGGAGGTGTGGGTGTGGTCTGGGAGGTGTGGGTGTGGTCTGGGAGGTGTGGGTGTGGTCTGGGAGGTGTGGGTGTGGTCTGGGAGGTGTGGGTGTGGTCTGGGAGGTGTGGGTGTGGTCTGGGAGGTGTGGGTGTGGTCTGGGAGGTGTGGGTGTGGTCTGGGAGGTGTGGGTGTGGTCTGGGAGGGTGTGGGTGTGGTCTGGGAGGTGTGGGTGTGGTCTGGGAGGGTGTGGTCTGGGAGGGTGTGGGTGTGGTCTGGGAGGTGTGGGTGTGGTCTGGGAGGTGTGGGTGTGGTCTGGGAGGGTGTGGGTGTGGTCTGGGAGGGTGTGGGTGTGGTCTGGGAGGTGTGGGTGTGGTCTGGGAGGTGTGGGTGTGGTCTGGGAGGTGTGGGTGTGGTCTGGGAGGGTGAGGGTGTGGTCTGGGAGGTGAGGGTGTGGTCTGGGAGGTGTGGGTGTGGTCTGGGAGGTGTGGGTGTGGTCTGGGAGGTGTGGGTGTGGTCTGGGAGGATGTGGGTGTGGTCTGGGAGGATGTGGGTGTGGTCTGGGAGGGGGAGGGTGTGGTCTGGGAGGTGTGGGTGTGGTCTGGGAGGGTGTGGGTGTGGTCTGGGAGGGGGAGGGTGTGGTCTGGGAGGGTGTGGTCTGGGAGGGGGAGGGTGTGGTCTGGGAGGGTGTGGGTGTGGTCTGGGAGGGTGTGGGTGTGGTCTGGGAGGGTGTGGGTGTGGTCTGGGAGGGTGTGGGTGTGGTCTGGGAGGTGTGGGTGTGGTCTGGGAGGGTGTGGGTGTGGTCTGGGAGGGTGTGGGTGTGGTCTGGGAGGGTGTGGGTGTGGTCTGGGAGGGTGTGGGTGTGGTCTGAGAGGTGTGGGTGTGGTCTGGGAGGTGTGGGTGTGGTCTGGGAGGTGTGGGTGTGGTCTGGGAGGGTGTGGGTGTGGTCTGGGAGGGTGTGGGTGTGGTCTGGGAGGTGTGGGTGTGGTCTGGGAGGTGTGGGTGTGGTCTGGGAGGGTGTGGGTGTGGTCTGGGAGGTGTGGGTGTGGTCTGGGAGGTGTGGGTGTGGTCTGGGAGGGTGTGGGTGTGGTCTGGGAGGTGTGGGTGTGGTCTGGGAGGTGTGGGTGTGGTCTGGGAGGTGTGGGTGTGGTCTGGGAGGGTGTGGGTGTGGTCTGGGTGGGTGTGGGTGTGGTCTGGGAGGTGTGGGTGTGGTCTGGGAGGGTGTGGGTGTGGTCTGGGAGGTGTGGGTGTGGTCTGGGAGGGTGTGGGTGTGGTCTGTGGTCCTCACCTGGTCCGGGTGGGCCTGGATGGACAGGGCGCTCCTCACCGACAGCACTTTGAAGAGAAAGGGCAGTTTTCCGTTGAATTTCTGCCGGACTTTGGCCCCGAGACTCTGAGGGTTTTTCTCAATCCAGGATCCCAGAGTCTGACCCGAGACCAGAGTCTGACCCGAGACCAGAGTCTGACCCGAGACCAGAGTCTGACCCGAGACCAGAGTCTGACCCGAGACCGGACCGGCCCGGGACAGGATCAGGGAGTCGGCCTTCGGGTGAGCGCCCATCCACAGCTAAAACATGTACAACAGGGGCTTTAGAGAGAGAAAACATGTACAACAGGAGCTTTAGGGAGGGTTACCTCGGCGTAGGGCGTGTCGGGGTCGATGGTCGTCCCGGAGTCGCTGTGGAGCAGGAGCTGAGCCACTTCACTGTTTAATCCCAACTTCCCCCAGGAGTAACACTGCGGCCTACAGGCCAGAGAGAGAACTGCAACACAGAGGAACACTGTCTCTACAGGCCAGAGAGAGAACTGCAACACACACACTGTCTCTACAGGCCAGAGAGAGAACTGCAACACACACACTGTCTCTACAGGCCAGAGAGAGAACTGCAACACAGAGGAACACTGTCTCTACAGGCCAGAGAGAGAACTGCAACACAGAGGAACACTGTCTCTACAGGCCAGAGAGAGAACTGCAACACACACACTGTCTCTACAGGCCAGAGAGAGAACTGCAACACAGAGGAACACTGTCTCTACAGGCCAGAGAGAGAACTGCAACACACACACTGTCTCTACAGGCCAGAGAGAGAACTGCAACACAGGAGTAACACTGTCTCTACAGGCCAGAGAGAGAACTGCAACACACAGAGTAACACTGTCTCTACAGGCCAGAGAG
The DNA here is from genome assembly GCF_951799975.1 of Gobius niger. Classification (NCBI taxonomy): domain Eukaryota; kingdom Metazoa; phylum Chordata; class Actinopteri; order Gobiiformes; family Gobiidae; genus Gobius; species Gobius niger. The sequence goes on along the minus strand of NW_027639175.1, from coordinate 25,336 downwards.
AGAACTGCAACACAGGAGTAACACTGTCTCTACAGGCCAGAGAGAGAACTGCAACACAGGAGTAACACTGTCTCTACAGGCCAGAGAGAGAACTGCAACACACACACTGTCTCTACAGGCCAGAGAGAGAACTGCAACACACAGAGTAACACTGTCTCTACAGGCCAGAGAGAGAACTGCAACACACAGAGTAACACTGTCTCTACAGGCCAGAGAGAGAACTGCAACACACAGAGTAACACTGTCTCTACAGGCCAGAGAGAGAACTGCAACACACAGAGTAACACTGTCTCTACAGGCCAGAGAGAGAACTGCAACACACAGAGTAACACTGTCTCTACAGGCCAGAGAGAGAACTGCAACACACAGAGTAACACTGTCTCTACAGGCCAGAGAGAGAACTGCAACACAGGAGTAACACTGTCTCTACAGGCCAGAGAGAGAACTGCAACACAGAGAGTAACACTGTCTCTACAGGCCAGAGAGAGAACTGCAACACACAGGAGTAACACTGTCTCTACAGGCCAGAGAGAGAACTGCAACACACAGAGTAACACTGTCTCTACAGGCCAGAGAGAGAACTGCAACACACAGAGTAACACTGTCTCTACAGGCCAGAGAGAGAACTGCAACACACAGGGTAACACTGTCTCTACAGGCCAGAGAGAGAACTGCAACACACAGGAGTAACACTGTCTCTACAGGCCAGAGAGAGAACTGCAACACACAGGGTAACACTGTCTCTACAGGCCAGAGAGAGAACTGCAACACACAGAGTAACACTGTCTCTACAGGCCAGAGAGAGAACTGCAACACACACACTGTCTCTACAGGCCAGAGAGAGAACTGCAACACAGGAGTAACACTGTCTCTACAGGCCAGAGAGAGAACTGCAACACACAGAGTATCACTGTCTCTACAGGCCAGAGAGAGAACTGCAACACAGGAGTAACACTGTCTCTACAGGCCAGAGAGAGAACTGCAACACACACACTGTCTCTACAGGCCAGAGAGAGAACTGCAACACAGGAGTAACACTGTCTCTACAGGCCAGAGAGAGAACTGCAACACACAGAGTATCACTGTCTCTACAGGCCAGAGAGAGAACTGCAACACAGGAGTAACACTGTCTCTACAGGCCAGAGAGAGAACTGCAACACACAGAGTAACACTGTCTCTACAGGCCAGAGAGAGAACTGCAACACAGGAGTAACACTGTCTCTACAGGCCAGAGAGAGAACTGCAACACACAGAGTAACACTGTCTCTACAGGCCAGAGAGAGAACTGCAACACACAGAGTAACACTGTCTCTACAGGCCAGAGAGAGAACTGCAACACACAGAGTATCACTGTCTCTACAGGCCAGAGAGAGAACTGCAACACACAGAGTATCACTGTCTCTACAGGCCAGAGAGAGAACTGCAACACACAGAGTATCACTGTCTCTACAGGCCAGAGAGAGAACTGCAACACACAGAGTATCACTGTCTCTACAGGCCAGAGAGAGAACTGCAACACAGGAGTAACACTGTCTCTACAGGCCAGAGAGAGAACTGCAACACACACACTGTCTCTACAGGCCAGAGAGAGAACTGCAACACACAGAGTAACACTGTCTCTACAGGCCAGAGAGAGAACTGCAACACACAGAGTAACACTGTCTCTACAGGCCAGAGAGAGAACTGCAACACACAGAGGAACACTGTCTCTACAGGCCAGAGAGAGAACTGCAACACACACACTGTCTCTACAGGCCAGAGAGAGAACTGCAACACACAGGAGTAACACTGTCTCTACAGGCCAGAGAGAGAACTGCAACACACAGAGTAACACTGTCTCTACAGGCCAGAGAGAGAACTGCAACACACACACTGTCTCTACAGGCCAGAGAGAGAACTGCAACACACAGAGGAACACTGTCTCTACAGGCCAGAGAGAGAACTGCAACACACACACTGTCTCTACAGGCCAGAGAGAGAACTGCAACACACAGGAGTAACACTGTCTCTACAGGCCAGAGAGAGAACTGCAACACACAGAGTAACACTGTCTCTACAGGCCAGAGAGAGAACTGCAACACACAGAGTAACACTGTCTCTACAGGCCAGAGAGAGAACTGCAACACACAGAGTAACACTGTCTCTACAGGCCAGAGAGAGAACTGCAACACACACACTGTCTCTACAGGCCAGAGAGAGAACTGCAACACACAGAGTAACACTGTCTCTACAGGCCAGAGAGAGAACTGCAACACACACACTGTCTCTACAGGCCAGAGAGAGAACTGCAACACACAGGGTAACACTGTCTCTACAGGCCAGAGAGAGAACTGCAACACACAGGGTAACACTGTCTCTACAGGCCAGAGAGAGAACTGCAACACACAGGAGTAACACTGTCTCTACAGGCCAGAGAGAGAACTGCAACACACACACTGTCTCTACAGGCCAGAGAGAGAACTGCAACACACAGAGTAACACTGTCTCTACAGGCCAGAGAGAGAACTGCAACACACAGAGTAACACTGTCTCTACAGGCCAGAGAGAGAACTGCAACACACAGAGTAACACTGTCTCTACAGGCCAGAGAGAGAACTGCAACACACAGGAGTAACACTGTCTCTACAGGCCAGAGAGAGAACTGCAACACACAGGGTAACACTGTCTCTACAGGCCAGAGAGAGAACTGCAACACAGGAGTAACACTGTCTCTACAGGCCAGAGAGAGAACTGCAACACACAGAGTAACACTGTCTCTACAGGCCAGAGAGAGAACTGCAACACACACACTGTCTCTACAGGCCAGAGAGAGAACTGCAACACACAGAGTAACACTGTCTCTACAGGCCAGAGAGAGAACTGCAACACACAGAGTAACACTGTCTCTACAGGCCAGAGAGAGAACTGCAACACACAGAGTAACACTGTCTCTACAGGCCAGAGAGAGAACTGCAACACACACACTGTCTCTACAGGCCAGAGAGAGAACTGCAACACACAGAGTAACACTGTCTCTACAGGCCAGAGAGAGAACTGCAACACAGAGAGTAACACTGTCTCTACAGGCCAGAGAGAGAACTGCAACACACAGGAGTAACACTGTCTCTACAGGCCAGAGAGAGAACTGCAACACAGAGGAACACTGTCTCTACAGGCCAGAGAGAGAACTGCAACACACAGGGTAACACTGTCTCTACAGGCCAGAGAGAGAACTGCAACACACAGGAGTAACACTGTCTCTACAGGCCAGAGAGAGAACTGCAACACACAGAGGAACACTGTCTCTACAGGCCAGAGAGAGAACTGCAACACACAGGAGTAACACTGTCTCTACAGGCCAGAGAGAGAACTGCAACACACAGAGGAACACTGTCTCTACAGGCCAGAGAGAGAACTGCAACACACAGAGTAACACTGTCTCTACAGGCCAGAGAGAGAACTGCAACACACAGAGTAACACTGTCTCTACAGGCCAGAGAGAGAACTGCAACACACAGAGTATCACTGTCTCTACAGGCCAGAGAGAGAACTGCAACACACAGAGTAACACTGTCTCTACAGGCCAGAGAGAGAACTGCAACACACAGAGTAACACTGTCTCTACAGGCCAGAGAGAGAACTGCAACACACAGAGTAAAGGTACGTTCACAGTCGAGCTCAGCCGATATATCGGTGTATTTGCTTTCCTGATTCTTGTGCTTTGGTGACAGTGGAACAGTTTTAAACTCTCCTCCCTCCCGTCTCTCCTGGATATTATCACATACGTGTGGGTTTGTGTCCAGCCTCGTGATGAAATCCCTTTAAAACATGTTTGTTGAAGAGTTTAAATCCTCTGATCCGAACGCCGGGGCTGAGCGACGTCATAAAGCGTTTCCTCCTCTTTTCAGACGCTTTAAAACATTAAAGCTCGAGCTGTGACGGTTCAACCTCACGTTTCAGTCGCTGCAAAAGTCAGATTTCTCAACTTTACTCAAACATTTGAGATAAACTTTATTTAGTTTGGTCACGTTTCAGAAACGGAAGCTCGATCTTATCAGCAGAAAAACCACAGAAAAACCACAGAAAAACCACAGAAAAACCACAGAATAAACACAGAATAAACACAGAATGAGTGACGCCTCATTTGAAAGCTAAGACCTCGTGTTTTGGTCACTTTTTCATCACATTTCTGTTGTTGATGTTTTGTTGCTTCATCGTCCGTTAGTCTTTTGCTTTTGTTGCTTTTCCAACACGTTTTTGTCGCTCTTTTGCCGTTTTTTCTGCTTTTAGATTTGGGTAAAGCCAAAATTAAGAGGTCAATCAAACATCAGATTTAAACATTAGAACAAAAGTCAATCATCTGCTTTGTGTGGACAGCGCCCTCTTCTGGATGCAGAGTGTCTGAACACTTCAGGTCAGAGCCGTGGGAGGATGTGTTAGTTAGGGGGCGCTGACGGACAGAATGTACCCTGTGCATAAATCCTGTTTATTAACCTCTTAACTCCCGCCTGAACCGAGAGCATTTTCTCCAGTTCAGCTTTACCCAAATCCTGTAGGCCAGAGTAACGCCTCATTTGAAAGACCTACAAAACTAAATTGATCTTTTTCCTCACGGCAGATCTTTTTTCATCACTTTTTTTGTCGGGCAGTCGTATCACTTTCGTCAAATTATGAGCCCAGCAGTGTCTACAGCCTGACTTTACCCAAATCTAAAAGCTTCTGGAAAAGAACGTCAGAATAGCCATGAAAATGAGACGTAAATGAGTGGCAGTGGGTTTAGTTGGTCTTAGCTTTCAAATGAGGCCTGCTGGGGGGGGGGGGGGGGCGGGGCGTGGTCACGTCCGAGGCTCTGGTGCAAATGTGTTGAATAGATACGACAGGTTCACAAACAGAGCTTTGCTTCTGTGTAAAGATCTGTGATTTAAATAAACAGCTCTGTTTGCGTCTCCAGTCACTGAAACAAATAAACAAAACCAGATCCTGAACTCCAGGCCAGGAGCTTTACCGTTTGGGTAAAGCCGTTGGAGACTCAGCTTCACCAAAGCTTCTGTCTCAGCTCAGGTTGTCACGATCATGACTTTATCAACTTATCGTTTGATAAATAACAGGTGAACCATGCACTTTTGGGCTCAATATTCATCGTCTGTGGATTTATTAGCATTTCCCCCTGTTTTTTTCTCTGTAAAAGCATAACCTTCATGTTTTTGCAGCTTGTGTGGTGTTTTTGGTGGGATTTAGTAGAACACAGGTGCACTGTCATGTTCATGCTTTCAAACTGAAAATATCTCTTTACAGACAATATTAATGTTTAAAAGTGACTATGTTACTGCTATGCTTTAAGAACAAGGGATTCCAAAGATTTCCGTTATTTTGGAGCTGGTTTCAGTGGCAGCAAGTCGTCCACAATAACATCGTTCATCGCGATATTTTCTTGACTCGATATATCGAGCTTCAAATGTAGTTATGGTGACGGGCCGAGCGCCTCCTTTAACGATGAACCTCACACTCGCAGCAATAATCGACCTTTAGCTCCAGCTCAGTGACCTTTACAGACGACTCGGACAGTTTGAAATCCTCACATTTCTAAACTCAGGTTGTGCTTCTGTAGATTCTGTTTGTATTTTAGTTTATTATATTTGTTTGACGATTGCCTGTTTCACACTGAGACATGTTCTGAACGGAGCTTAGACGAGTTGATGTGTACCTGTCTGGTCTTTGTGCGTGCGCTCAGTCATGCAAAACGACCAAAGATGTTGTTAGCATTTGGCCTCTCCCAGTGTGTTCCTATGGCTCCAAACGGGGTGAAGTTAGAAGCGGCCGAGCTCTTCACAAAGACCAGACGGGTACGGATCAACTCGTCTAAGCTCAGGTCAGAACATATCACGTGTGTTGATCACGTGTGCTGATCACATGTATCGATGCGTGTGTTGATCACGTGTGTTGATCACGTGTGTTGATCACGTGTGTGGATCACGTGTGTTGATCACGTGTGTTGATCACGTGTGTTGATCACGTGTGTTGATCACGTGTGTTGATCACGTGTGTTGATCACGTGTGTTGATCACGTGTGTTGATCACGTGTGTGGATCACGTGTGTTGATCACGTGTGTTGATCACGTGTGTTGATCACGTGTGTTGATCACGTGTGTTGATCACGTGTGTTGATCACGTGTGTTGATCACGTGTGTGACCGCACCGCGTGACTGATTCAGGAAATGATTCGCGGGTTTGAAGCGCGATTCAAAACAAAAGCGACATTTTGTGTGTTTGTGTTGGACATAAACAAAGTAACACAAGCACATTTTCCCTCACAGCTCCATAAACTATAAACTCTATAAACTCTATAAACTCTATAAATTCGCAAATTTAGTCTTTCAGCCCCAACATTTACTGTCAGCCCTCAGCATGTTGTACCTGCGGACCTGTCCCTTTTTAAATCCAGATTAAAGACTCATCTTTTAATACTCAGAGACACTGAACTGTGTCCAGGTTGTAAATATTTGGTGTTTTTTTAATTGTTTTTATGTTTCTGTGAAGCACTTTGGTCCTGGTGTAAAGTTCTATATAAATAAACTTTTACCGATCGATACATTTCTTGTCCACATGATGGCGCAGTGGAGCCATGTGTGATGCTGTGAGGCTTCAGTGCTTCATCTGGTCATCACTAGTTCAGGGTCTTTAAGGTTTAAACTTCCGTCACATCAGTGAGACCAGATCATCAACAAAAACATCACGTTACAAATGAAAAGCGACGGTCCGGGCGGGGGTTAAGAGGTTAAACAGGACGAGGTCTGAGCAGGTCAACCTAAAGAGGGACCACATTAGGACCACATCAGGACCACATCAGGACCACACAGGCCTCTCTGCCCCTGGCGGAGCTCCCCGTGACCGTGCCCCGTTATCCGCCCCATCACGCCCGCAGTGACACCCCGGTAAACCCCGGTAAACCCCGGTAAACCCCGGTAAACCCCCGGTAAACCCCGGTAAACACTTACCTGCTTCCTCCGCCATCTTTGCTGTCTCTGCCGCGCATGCGCAGTCTCAGCCAGTGCTGGAGTTTACGGCTCTTTTTCCGGAGCCGAATCTTTGGGATCGGTTCATTTAATGTAGATGTTAATAACGTCATCCAGAAAACTCACAGTCTCTATGACGTCAGCGATAAAAGGGGCTGATGTTCAGGCAAAACGTTCTCCAGTTCGGCTTTACCCAAATCTAAAAAGCATAAAAACAGCAACAAACATGCTTAGATTTGGGTAAAGCCGAAGGGAGAAAACGCGCTCGGTTCAGGCGGGGGTTAAGGGGTTAAACAGCCGGACGCTCATGAATGACGTCACATCACTCAGTCCGTGAAGAACCAGGAAGAATCAGTTTATTCTCCGCTACTTTCCCGGTTTTTCCTCCGTTTTTGCCTCTTTAAACGCGTGAACCGCGTCCCCGCCGCCATGTCCGGCTTCGACACGAACCCCTTCAGCGCGGACACCGGAGAAAACCCCTTCGACGTGAGTGGGAACACTTTTTAAAGACACTTTTCACGGAGTTTAGCGGAGTTTGACACATACTTCCGGGAGGGGCGGGCTGTGGAGCGGAGCCGGGACTGTGATTGGACTATCGAGAGTGAGTGACAGCGGGAGAGCCAATCAGAGCGGGGACGCGGCTGGAGAAAGTGGAAAGTGTGTTTTTAATCGAGAAAAACGGCTTTAAAAGCGAATAACGGGGGAAATAACCGAACACGGGGATAAACACGGGCTCAGACTGAAACCTTAGGGATAAAATGACCTCACAGGAAGAGCAGGAAGAGCTTCAATAACCGGAGCAAAGGACAGAGTCTGAACTAACAGCTCTGTCACAATAATCACTTTAGAGCAGCTCAGAAACTAAAGTGAAAAAGAGTAAACACAGGGTTAGTTCCGGTTGTTCTGGGTGAATGTGACGTCATTTACGGCTTTGTTTCTCAGTCTGTGTCCTGTTCATGGAGTAATAAACCAAACAGAGATAAAAGGGCGGGTCCTGGACAGTAATAACGCAGTAAAACTGAGACTTTGAGATTGTTTGAGTTACTGAAGGTGTTTGTCCTGTTACTGTGTCTCATCAGAGTACTGTGTTCAGATACTGTGTTCAGAGTACTGTGTTCAGAGTACTGTGTCAGAGTACTGTGTCAGAGTACTGTGTCAGAGTACTGTGTCAGAGTACTGTGTTCTGATACTGTGTTCAGAGTACTGTGTTCTGATACTGTGTTCAGAGTACTGTGTTCTGATACTGTGAATACTCTGGTCAGTCACACGTCATACACAAGGCAGTTCAAAGTGTTTCACAGATGCACAAGAAAACAAAACAGATCAAATCAGTCAAACATCGATATAAAGATGTACCGTGAAAGGCCAGAGTGCAGATGAAACAGTGACGCTCTCGGGTTAGAGAACATGACTTGATCTTTGTTCCTCTCACATCCTCATGACTGTCGGCCAATAGAGCAGCAGATACAGCGTCATGTGACACATGTGTTTGTATGAACTGAAGAAGTTTAAATCTGAGGAAAAACGGGTCATAATTAAAAGCTCTTAATGATGTGAATATGGATTTTCCTCACGTACGATGCGATCCCCCATTAAAAACAAAATAACTGAATATATTATGAATATACATGTTTGGTGTATTTAAACAAAGTGCATCAACAAAAGCAACATTGCAAAGACCCTGTTAAACATCCAAATGACTTATACTGTGTTTGGATCTGTTTGAACAGCAGAACCTCTTCCTCTGAGCAGAGCTGAAAAATACATAAACTACATAAATACATGTATTTAGTTCCTCCCAACACTGTGGACCAGGCGCTGTCATGACTTCACGGATTCATGGAAGTGCTTTAACTGTTTTATTAACCGTTTATTCCAGGAGCAGAACAGCCGGTCTGGCATACAACAATACTGTAGTAAACAAGCAGAGATAATCAATACCGTGTCTAGCAGCGCCTCCTAGTGGAGCTTACTGTAATAATTATTTAAATCACATCTCCATATGTGCTGCTATAGTTAGGATAACAGAGTCTTGAACAAAACACTTATTTTACTTTCAGCATTTAAAGGTCTCTTAACTTTCATAATAAAGTTAGAACCAGAGGTCAGTTCTGTAACACAATGCACCAGTGAAGAACATCTTAAACATCTTAACCCGGGCCGGTGGTCTCTCTCCGCTCTCCCGGCTGAGGTTCTCATCGGGGAGGCACCTACACTCGGGGAGATGGTCGGAGCACAGGAGACCGGTGAACGGGTCGCAGTGGGAGGAGTGTCTGTGTCACCGTGGGTGGAAAAGTCACTGTCATCACGAGTCTCTTGTCCAGCACTTGGAGATACTGGCTCAGGCACTTCCTGCAGACGCCTCCTGTTCCTGCAGATGCTCCTGTTCCTGCAGATGCTCCTGTTCCTGCAGACGCCTCCTGTTCCTGCAGACGCCTCCTGTTCTGCGGGCAGTAGTTCCTCGGTCAGTTTGAATTAGAAGCGACCTGAGCTCTTGAGATTTTGCGAGTTCCAGTTTGACATGAACTCTCTGGCCAGGCTGCAGTGGAGGCAGAGGTCGGGTTGAGTGACGCCGGCTGTAGAAGAAGCCGTAGGCAGTTTGGACGGCTGGTCCTTTAGTCTCACTCCTGATGATCAAGTCGGGCTCAGCTGATGTGGCCACGCAGGAACTGTGCTTCTGATTCCTCGTCCGATCATGAGCTGGGCTTTTACGAGAGTATTAGTGAATAATCTGTGCATCAGCGTCACGTTATCACCTCCTGCACTAAAGACAGACTGTTCTCATCTTTATGTTTATTGTTTTAAGCATTTGAAGTACTTTAAAACTGCATTGTATATGAAGAAACTTTGACTTCAGATTTTATTTGTGTCACTTCTGTTTCTGAGAACAGTTTGTGTGACGGCCTCAGTGTTTGAGTTTATACTAAACTAACGAAGGATGAAACTCATTTCCTTCAGACAGTCAGTAACTTTATGGAGCCGTTACTCTGGGCTCTGGGCTGTAAACAGTCAAGAAGCTTCAGATTTGGGTAAAGCTGATGTGCTCAGTTCAGGTTCGGGTTATCAAACACGACTTAAATGGAGAGGTGGTCGGTTTGAATCCTGGTTTGAGTTTCCTCATGTAGGAAATGCGTGGGATAAATGAAGTTTCCTCGTGTAGGAAATGTGTGGGATAAATGAAGTTTAAGTGTGAAGGAAATGCGTGGGATAAATGAAGTTTCCGTGTGTAGGAAATGCGTGGGATAAATGAAGTTTCCGTGTGTAGGAAATGCGTGGGATAAATGAAGTTTAAGTGTGAAGGAAATGTGTTGGATAAATGAAGTTTCCTCATGTAGGAAATGTGTTGGATAAATGAAGTTTCCTCATGTAGGAAATGTGTGGGATAAATGAAGTTTCCTCATGTAGGAAATGTGTGGGATAAATGAAGTTTCCTCATGTAGGAAATGTGTGGGATAAATGAAGTTTCCTCATGTAGGAAATGTGTTGGATAAATGAAGTTTCCTCATGTAGGAAATGTGTGGGATAAATGAAGTTTCCTCATGTAGGAAATGTGTGGGATAAATGAAGTTTCCTCATGTAGGAAATGTGTTGGATAAATGAAGTTTCCGTGTGTAGGAAATGTGTGGGATAAATGAAGTTTAAGTGTGTAGGAAATGCGTGGGATAAATGAAGTTTCCTCGTGTAGGAAATGTGTGGGATAAATGAAGTTTCCGTGTGTAGGAAATGTGTGGGATAAATGAAGTTTCCTCATGTAGGAAATGTGTGGGATAAATGAAGTTTCCTCATGTAGGAAATGTGTTGGATAAATGAAGTTTCCGTGTGTAGGAAATGTGTGGGATAAATGAAGTTTAAGTGTGAAGGAAATGTGTGGGATAAATGAAGTTTCCTCATGTAGGAAATGTGTGGGATAAATGAAGTTTCCGTGTGTAGGAAATGTGTGGGATAAATGAAGTTTAAGTGTGAAGGAAATGTGTTGGATAAATGAAGTTTCCTCATGTAGGAAATGCGTGGGATAAATGAAGTTTCCTCATGTAGGAAATGTGTTGGATAAATGAAGTTTCCTCATGTAGGAAATGTGTGGGATAAATGAAGTTTCCGTGTGAAGGAAATGCGTGGGATAAATGAAGTTTCCTCATGTAGGAAATGTGTGGGATAAATGAAGTTTCCTCATGTAGGAAATGCGTGGGATAAATGAAGTTTCCTCATGTAGGAAATGTGTGGGATAAATGAAGTTTAAGTGTGAAGGAAATGCGTGGGATAAATGAAGTTTCCGTGTGTAGGAAATGCGTGGGATAAATGAAGTTTCCGTGTGTAGGAAATGCGTGGGATAAATGAAGTTTAAGTGTGAAGGAAATGTGTGGGATAAATGAAGTTTAAGTGTGAAGGAAATGTGTGGGATAAATGAAGTTTAAGTGTGAAGGAAATGTGTTGGATAAATGAAGTTTCCTCATGTAGGAAATGTGTTGGATAAATGAAGTTTCCTCATGTAGGAAATGTGTGGGATAAATGAAGTTTCCTCATGTAGGAAATGTGTGGGATAAATGAAGTTTCCTCATGTAGGAAATGTGTTGGATAAATGAAGTTTCCTCATGTAGGAAATGCGTGGGATAAATGAAGTTTCCTCATGTAGGAAATGTGTGGGATAAATGAAGTTTCCTCATGTAGGAAATGTGTGGGATAAATGAAGTTTCCTCGTGTAGGAAATGTGTGGGATAAATGAAGTTTCCTCATGTAGGAAATGCGTGGGATAAATGAAGTTTCCTCATGTAGGAAATGTGTGGGATAAATGAAGTTTCCGTGTGAAGGAAATGCGTGGGATAAATGAAGTTTCCTCATGTAGGAAATGCGTGGGATAAATGAAGTTTCCTCATGTAGGAAATGCGTGGGATAAATGAAGTTTCCTCATGTAGGAAATGCGTGGGATAAATGAAGTTTCCTCATGTAGGAAATGCGTGGGATAAATGAAGTTTCCGTGTGTAGGAAATGCGTGGGATTAATGAAGTTTAAATGAAGTTTCAGACCCTAACCCTGTTGTTTGTTTCAGGATCCGTCTGTGACGCAGCTGACGAGCTCCACCATCACCTCCATCGAGGGGATCAACACCTTCAGCGTGAGCTTCACTGTTTCTATGTTGAAAATGTGTGACTTCATGTGTCTCGTAGTTTTGGTAAATACATGAAACTGGGAGATCATTTTCATTGTGAATTCCCGAGAAAACGTTTGACCTTCCAGCGCAACAAGAGCAGCGGGAATATATGTTTTAATGTTTAAACACTCGGCATCATACGCAGCGCCTGTGGTGGACCTGGGTGGACCTGGGTGGACCTGGGTGGACCTGGGTGGACCTGGGTGGACCTGGGTGGACCTTTAATGGCGTTCAGTCCCTGTGTGTAATGAGGGTAAAGCAGGTGCCTCCACCTCCTCACTGCCACCCCACATCTTGGATCCTTCAGCTTTTTAAAGGAACAGGCCGTGGTTTTTCCACACTGAGATATGTTCTTACCTGAGCTGTGACGAGTTCTTTAGGACCTGTCTGATCTTCAGTCACGTAAACACAGCACAGACGGCGTTAGCATTTAGCCTCTCCCTCTCTCCTCTATAGCTCCAAAACAGGTCAAGATAGAAGCTACCAAGCTCTTCCACGTTTCCCCTATTTAAATATGGTTACGTGAAGTGTTCCACTACAAAGTATAATTACACACAATTAAACAATGTGGATTTTCTAAGCGGATAAAAGGGGGAACTATATTGTAAGGCGTAATAATACCAGGAGTCATTTGGCATCCACACAGTAATCTGCGGATGCCAAATTACTCCTGGTATTACTACGCAGCACCAGCCAGAGATCTGAGAACTGTTCACTTTGTTTTTCAGGAAACAACGGGTTCCACGTCTCCAGCCGTTCTTCAGCCATCCACTGACCCCGCCCCCAAGGTAACCCCGCCCCCTCACTGCCCCCGCCCCCAAGGTAACCCCGCCCCCGCCCCCAAGGTAACCCCGCCCCCACCCCCAAGGTAACCCCGCCCCCTCACTGACCCCGCCCCCAAGGCAACCCCGCCCCCTTTGTTATAATCCTATTTACCGTAAATGCTCTAATACTGGCCTGTATTCCATCAGCGGCCGAGTCTCTAAAACAGGCCGGGGCTTTTATAGAAACTACAGCAGTAGAAATATTCCCCATGTTAGGAGTTTGTCTCATACTGGTGTAAATGAAAACTCAGGTGCAGGAAGTAACAAACTGAACCCGGGCCGAGGGCGACGCTGCGGAGGAGCTGATCCCAGCGTAACTTTGACACAGATTTAGCCACTTTTCAAACCTCCTGTGACCATATTTGGAAACAGGGCAAATGTTTATGACCCTCCAGGGTTTTAATAAAGTCTCCATCGCGTCTTCAAAGCACGTCCAGCTGCTCCGTGTGCAGGTCAGTCCCACGCCTCAAAATAACTCCTCCCATCAGCGTGAGCGTCTCGTCTTCTCTCGGGTCAGTCTCATGATCGATCACAAACACAAACGCTCCGTCTAAACTCGCCTTTTACACAAGATAACAACAAATAATCCGGTCCGGTAAAAACGAAACAGAAACCTGCAGTGACACTGATGTCAATGCTCCGCTAACAGCAACGAAACACTTCCTGTTGTCCCGACAAAATAAAAGGCGTCAATGTTCCAGCCGCTGGGAGAGGGTTTGAAATGTTCATTAATAAATTAACCTAATATTTTAGGTGCAAATGGACACAAATCTCCTTTTTCTTTCTCAAATAGAAATAAAGGCCTGTCTCTAATTGTGGCCTGGTTCCAATAAAGGCCTGGTCCTGATGCCCTGGAGTAAATAAAGGCCCCGGCCTCTATTAGGGCATTTACGGTAATAATCATCTTCATGAACAAAACTCTGAGCTTTTCCTTTTGGCAGGACTTTAATCTGAGGCTGTTTCAGAGTCAGTGAAGTTTGGATGATTTTAGTCTCATTTTTATGTAGCCGTTTGAACACATTTTAGTCACAGTTTCAGTCTCAGAAACAACTGAATCTAGTTTTAGTGGCATTTATGTCAGAAATCTGGTCTGTGTGGAGCCCTGACTGTAGCTGCTGATGTGTCCAGGAGGTGGCAGCAGCGGCTCAGGCAGACCTCCTCAGGCGTCAGGAGCAACTGGAGAAGAAGGCGGCGGAGCTGGAGAGAAGAGAAGAAGAAATCAGCAACCGCAACCCGACAGGTCCGACCCCTGACCCTGAAGCCGTGTTCCCGTCAGAACCCGATGCTCAGGCGTGTTTGACTGAATCACATGTGTTTCTGCTCCAGGCCTGAAGCAGAATAACTGGCCTCCACTGCCGGGCTTCTGCCCCATCAGACCCTGTTTCTACCAGGACTTCTCTGAGGAGATCCCACCAGAGCATCAGCGCGTCTGCAGGATGATCTACTACCTGTGCATGAGTGAGTCTAACCACTACGCCACCACAGTGTCGGCCTGTGGGACATCACTGTCATTCCCTCTGATGTTTCCACAGTGAACGCGGTGACTCTGTTCCTGAACGTCCTGGCCTGTGTGGCTCTGTTCGTCACAGCGCCCTCTACAGGAATGAACTTCGGCCTTTCCCTGATCTGGTTCATGCTGTTCACGCCGTGTTCCTTCCTCTGCTGGTACCGGCCCGTGTACAAGGCCTTCAGGTACTACTACTACTGCAAATACTGCAAATACTGCAGGACTGTTCCTTCATCTGCTGTACCGGCCCGTGTACAAGGCCTTCAGGTACTACTGCTACTGCAAATACTGCAAATACTGCAGGACTGTTCCTTCATCTGCTGTACCGGCCCGTGTACAAGGCCTTCAGGTACTACTGCTACTGCAAATACTGCAAATACTGCAGGACTGAGCCTTCCTCTGCTGTACCGGCCCGTGTACAAGGCCTTCAGGTACTACTACTACTGCAAATACTGCAAATACTGCAGGACTGAGCCTTCCTCTGCTGTACCGGCCCGTGTACAAGGCCTTCAGGTACTACTACTACTGCAAATACTGCAAATACTGCACATACTGCAGGACTGAGCCTTCCTCTGCTGTACCGGCCCGTGTACAAGGCCTTCAGGTACTACTACTACTGCAAATACTGTGTAACCAATATGCTGCTATTAAACAACAGTTTATGATCATAATGCACTGGAATTCACTTTCGAGTCAATGGGCTAGAAGTCTAGGTGTCGACTCGGAGAGAGGAGGCAGAGACCAGAGTTTGCTTTTTGATGGTACCATATATTAATTAAGAAAAATATGTGGACAGACAAACATTTGGAATGGCCATTCAAAACAACAACAACCATGTACAAAACAAACAAAGAACATAAACAGTTCCGCAGTTCTTCAAATAGATGGTCAATAAACTCAATTCGATTGCACCGTCTTGTAACTCCTCGGATAAAGTTCAGTGTGCGGTTCAGTTCAACAGTTCATACGACCCGGGGTCCTGATTGAGTATCCAGAGGGAAGGTAGTGACCCGTGGGGAGGAGTGAGTGAATGTGAGAGGGGCCGTAGACTGGGGTGCGAGAGTTTGCGAGGGTGGCTGCAAGAGCCTCCTACCAGCCCGGACAGAGCAGGAGGTCGGGTTCCTAGTGGGAATCTCCAGGCATGGATACTTCTTCTTTGGGCCAGAGTCCTGTTTCAGTAGCTCGCCATCAATGTAAAAAGCCTGGCCTGCATAAAACAGCACCAAGAACAATAGTCTAAGTTGTGTACACATTTATCAATTCTATAATACACTAATCGTATTATCATAATTTCTCTATCCACATTGTACAATATATTCATAATTTAGACATGTCCAATCAACAATCAACAATGTGCAACTATTAACTGATAGCAGCAACCCCACTAACTGGGTTAGTATCACTAGACTCTAAACAAAAGTGCATAGTGATACACATAAAAGAACATTAAATTCAAGGTACTTTTCTGTATAAAAAAACTAGCAACTTAATGCGTAAGGTGCACTGAAGTGCGTAGTGCTTAAAACATTACGTCAATATCATAGAAATCACAAGTTTGGGCTAAAAAACGCCACTACAATCCTTGTTTAAGGACTTTCAGCTGTAACATTCAAAACAACCCAATTTACACCATTACCATTTGTATTTGGTGAATATCCTAAAGAACGGATAGAAATATGGCACAAATAGCAAATGCTAACCGGACCCCCACAAAACCAAAGGGGTGCGGCTAACGCTAAGCTACATGGTTGTGTGCGTTCTTACCAAGTCCGCGTTTCACCGAATGCACGGCTCGTGTATCGTGGTCGGCACTGGGCGTCGGCTCCTACGGTTTACATTTAAGCATTTTAGTTTGAGACAGTAACGGATGTTATTTTAAAGAGAACCGAGCGAACAACATACCTGCAGCAGCAAATGTTTGGGCTTCCCTCGCGTCCACCGGAAACTTCCGGATACCCGTTATTAAAGAGACGTGATTGGCGGGACGCGGTCACATGACCCTATTCTCACGATAGCGCGGAGGCAACATAGGCAACCATAGAGTTGGAGAAGGGCAAATATTCATAATGAATTCGACACCTGCGTTACAACTGCACATACTGCAGGACTGTTCCTTCTACTACTGCAAATACTACAGATACTGCAGTACTGCTCCTTCCTCTGTGTCCGGAGTTGGTTAAGATGAAACTGAAAGTATCTCTCTGTGTTTCAGGACCGACAGCTCCTTCAGCTTCTTCTTCTTCTTCTTCGTGTTCTTCGGTCAAGTCGTCGTCTTCATCATCCAGGCCGTGGGCCTGCCGGGCTGGGGCAACAGGTCTGTTTCTCCTCTTTGTTTTCCCTCTGACTGCTTCAAACATGACCATACATGGGCGACTCCAGAGAGGCCGTCTCTGCCTATGTCACTTCCTGTCAGTGTCCAATAAGGAAGCATCCGTCCGTCCGTCCGTCCATCCATCCATGGAGGAGGAGAACAGGGTCCACTCGGACTCCATGTCCCCCGCCTCCCTCGGAATCTGGGTGAAGCTCGTCCGGAGGTGGGAGTTGAAGACCCCACTGACAGAGGGATCCACCAGACGTTCCCAGCAGACCCTCACAACACGCTTGGGCCTGCCAGGTCTGACCGGCTTCCTCCCCTGCCAGCGGATCCAGCTCACCACCTGGTGGTGATCAGTTGACAGCTCCGCCCCTCTCTTCACCCGAGTGTCCGAGACACGCGGCCGGAGGTCAGACGACACAACTACAAAGTCGATCATCGACCTCCTGCCTAGGGTGTCCTGGTGCCACGTGCACTTATGGACACCCTTGTGCTCGAACATGGTGTTCGTTATGGACAAACTTCGACTAGCACAGAAGTCCAATAACAGAACACCACTCGGGTTCAGATCGGGGAGGCCGTTCTTCCCAATCACTCCCTCCCAGGTCTGACTGTCGTTACCCACGTGGGCGTTGAAGTCCCCCAGCAGAACAATGGAGTCCCCAGTCGGAGCACCATCTAGTACCCCTCCCAGGGACTCCAAGAAGGCCGGGTACTCTGCACTGATGTTGGGCCCGTAGGCCGAGACAACGGTGAGAGACCTGTCCCCGACCCGAAGGCGTAGGGACGCGACCCTCTCGTCCACCGGGGTGAACTCCAACACGTGGCGGCTGAGCTGGGGGGATATGAGCAAACCCACCCCAGCCCGCCGCCTCTCCCCGCGGGCAACTCCAGAAAAATGGAGAGTCCAGCCTCTCTCCAGGAGTTGGGATCCGGAACCCAAGCTGTGCGTGGAGGTGAGCCCGACTATATCTAGCCGGTATCTCTCAACCTCCCGCACAAGCTCAGGCTCCTCCCCCCCAGCACAACCTCCCGCACAAGCTCAGGCTCCTC
>NW_027639176.1:0-18638 GCF_951799975.1 Gobius niger | reverse complement strand
GTTAGACTTACAGCCCGGTACAGTCGTATGTTAGTGACTTACAGCCCGGTACAGACGTATGTTAGAGACTTACAGCCCGGTACAGACGTATGTTAGAGACTTACAGCCCGGTACAGTCGTATGTTAGAGACTTACAGCCCGGTACAGACGTATGTTAGAGACTTACAGCCCGGTACAGTCGTATGTTAGAGACTTACAGCCCGGTACAGACGTATGTTAGAGACTTACAGCCCGGTACAGTCGTATGTTAGTGACTTACAGCCCGGTACAGTCGTATGTTAGAGACTTACAGCCCGGTACAGACGTATGTTAGAGACTTACAGCCCGGTACAGTCGTATGTTAGAGACTTACAGCCCGGTACAGTCGTATGTTAGACTTACAGCCCGGTACAGTCGTATGTTAGAGACTTACAGCCCGGTACAGACGTATGTTAGAGACTTACAGCCCGGTACAGTCGTATGTTAGAGACTTACAGCCCGGTACAGTCGTATGTTAGAGACTTACAGCCCGGTACAGACGTATGTTAGAGACTTACAGCCCGGTACAGACGTATGTTAGAGACTTACAGCCCGGTACAGTCGTATGTTAGAGACTTACAGCCCGGTACAGTCGTATGTTAGAGACTTACAGCCCGGTACAGACGTATGTTAGAGACTTACAGCCCGGTACAGTCGTATGTTAGAGACTTACAGCCCGGTACAGTCGTATGTTAGAGACTTACAGCCCGGTACAGTCGTATGTTAGAGACTTACAGCCCGGTACAGTCGTATGTTAGAGACTTACAGCCCGGTACAGTCGTATGTTAGAGACTTACAGCCCGGTACAGTCGTATGTTAGAGACTTACAGCCCGGTACAGACGTATGTTAGAGACTTACAGCCCGGTACAGTCGTATGTTAGAGACTTACAGCCCGGTACAGTCGTATGTTAGAGACTTACAGCCCGGTACAGTCGTATGTTAGAGACTTACAGCCCGGTACAGTCGTATGTTAGAGACTTACAGCCCGGTACAGTCGTATGTTAGAGACTTACAGCCCGGTACAGTCGTATGTTAGAGACTTACAGCCCGGTACAGACGTATGTTAGAGACTTACAGCCCGGTACAGACGTATGTTAGAGACTTACAGCCCGGTACAGACGTATGTTAGAGACTTACAGCCCGGTACAGTCGTATGTTAGAGACTTACAGCCCGGTACAGTCGTATGTTAGAGACTTACAGCCCGGTACAGACGTATGTTAGAGACTTACAGCCCGGTACAGACGTATGTTAGAGACTTACAGCCCGGTACAGTCGTATGTTAGAGACTTACAGCCCGGTACAGACGTATGTTAGAGACTTACAGCCCGGTACAGTCGTATGTTAGAGACTTACAGCCCGGTACAGTCGTATGTTAGAGACTTACAGCCCGGTACAGTCGTATGTTAGAGACTTACAGCCCGGTACAGACGTATGTTTAGACTTACAGCCCGGTACAGTCGTATGTTAGAGACTTACAGCCCGGTACAGTCGTATGTTAGAGACTTACAGCCCGGTACAGACGTATGTTAGAGACTTACAGCCCGGTACAGACGTATGATAGAGACTTACAGCCCGGTACAGTCGTATGTTAGAGACTTACAGCCCGGTACAGTCGTATGTTAGAGACTTACAGCCCGGTACAGACGTATGTTAGAGACTTACAGCCCGGTACAGACGTATGTTAGAGACTTACAGCCCGGTACAGACGTATGTTAGAGACTTACAGCCCGGTACAGTCGTATGTTAGTGACTTACAGCCCGGTACAGTCGTATGTTAGAGACTTACAGCCCGGTACAGTCGTATGTTAGAGACTTACAGCCCGGTACAGACGTATGTTAGAGACTTACAGCCCGGTACAGACGTATGTTAGAGACTTACAGCCCGGTACAGTCGTATGTTAGAGACTTACAGCCCGGTACAGACGTATGTTAGAGACTTACAGCCCGGTACAGTCGTATGTTAGAGACTTACAGCCCGGTACAGTCGTATGTTAGAGACTTACAGCCCGGTACAGACGTATGTTAGAGACTTACAGCCCGGTACAGTCGTATGTTAGAGACTTACAGCCCGGTACAGTCGTATGTTAGAGACTTACAGCCCGGTACAGACGTATGTTAGACTTACAGCCCGGTACAGACGTATGTTAGAGACTTACAGCCCGGTACAGACGTATGTTAGAGACTTACAGCCCGGTACAGTCGTATGTTAGAGACTTACAGCCCGGTACAGTCGTATGTTAGTGACTTACAGCCCGGTACAGTCGTATGTTAGAGACTTACAGCCCGGTACAGACGTATGTTAGAGACTTACAGCCCGGTACAGACGTATGTTAGAGACTTACAGCCCGGTACAGACGTATGTTTAGACTTACAGCCCGGTACAGACGTATGTTAGAGACTTACAGCCCGGTACAGACGTATGTTAGAGACTTACAGCCCGGTACAGACGTATGTTAGAGACTTACAGCCCGGTACAGACGTATGTTAGAGACTTACAGCCCGGTACAGACGTATGTTAGTGACTTACAGCCCGGTACAGTCGTATGTTAGAGACTTACAGCCCGGTACAGTCGTATGTTAGAGACTTACAGCCCGGTACAGACGTATGTTAGAGACTTACAGCCCGGTACAGACGTATGTTAGAGACTTACAGCCCGGTACAGACGTATGTTAGAGACTTACAGCCCGGTACAGACGTATGTTAGAGACTTACAGCCCGGTACAGTCGTATGTTAGAGACTTACAGCCCGGTACAGTCGTATGTTAGAGACTTACAGCCCGGTACAGTCGTATGTTAGAGACTTACAGCCCGGTACAGACGTATGTTAGAGACTTACAGCCCGGTACAGACGTATGTTAGTGACTTACAGCCCGGTACAGTCGTATGTTAGACTTACAGCCCGGTACAGTCGTATGTTAGAGACTTACAGCCCGGTACAGACGTATGTTAGAGACTTACAGCCCGGTACAGACGTATGTTAGAGACTTACAGCCCGGTACAGACGTATGTTAGAGACTTACAGCCCGGTACAGACGTATGTTAGAGACTTACAGCCCGGTACAGACGTATGTTAGAGACTTACAGCCCGGTACAGTCGTATGTTAGAGACTTACAGCCCGGTACAGTCGTATGTTAGAGACTTACAGCCCGGTACAGTCGTATGTTAGAGACTTACAGCCCGGTACAGACGTATGTTAGAGACTTACAGCCCGGTACAGTCGTATGTTAGAGACTTACAGCCCGGTACAGTCGTATGTTAGAGACTTACAGCCCGGTACAGACGTATGTTAGTGACTTACAGCCCGGTACAGTCGTATGTTAGAGACTTACAGCCCGGTACAGACGTATGTTAGAGACTTACAGCCCGGTACAGACGTATGTTAGAGACTTACAGCCCGGTACAGACGTATGTTAGAGACTTACAGCCCGGTACAGTCGTATGTTAGACTTACAGCCCGGTACAGACGTATGTTAGAGACTTACAGCCCGGTACAGACGTATGTTAGACTTACAGCCCGGTACAGACGTATGTTAGAGACTTACAGCCCGGTACAGTCGTATGTTAGAGACTTACAGCCCGGTACAGACGTATGTTTAGACTTACAGCCCGGTACAGACGTATGTTTAGACTTACAGCCCGGTACAGACGTATGTTAGAGACTTACAGCCCGGTACAGTCGTATGTTAGAGACTTACAGCCCGGTACAGTCGTATGTTAGAGACTTACAGCCCGGTACAGACGTATGTTTAGACTTACAGCCCGGTACAGTCGTATGTTAGTGACTTACAGTCCGGTACAGTCGTATGTTAGTGACTTACAGCCCGGTACAGTCGTATGTTAGACTTACAGCCCGGTACAGTCGTATGTTAGTGACTTACAGCCCGGTACAGTCGTATGTTAGAGACTTACAGCCCGGTACAGACGTATGTTAGAGACTTACAGCCCGGTACAGTCGTATGTTAGTGACTTACAGCCCGGTACAGTCGTATGTTAGTGACTTACAGCCCGGTACAGTCGTATGTTAGAGACTTACAGCCCGGTACAGACGTATGTTAGAGACTTACAGCCCGGTACAGTCGTATGTTAGAGACTTACAGCCCGGTACAGACGTATGTTAGAGACTTACAGCCCGGTACAGTCGTATGTTAGAGACTTACAGCCCGGTACAGTCGTATGTTAGAGACTT
This sequence comes from Gobius niger, assembly GCF_951799975.1. Classification (NCBI taxonomy): domain Eukaryota; kingdom Metazoa; phylum Chordata; class Actinopteri; order Gobiiformes; family Gobiidae; genus Gobius; species Gobius niger. The sequence goes on along the minus strand of NW_027639176.1, from coordinate 14,430 downwards.
ACAGCCCGGTACAGACGTATGTTAGAGACTTACAGCCCGGTACAGTCGTATGTTAGAGACTTACAGCCCGGTACAGACGTATGTTAGAGACTTACAGCCCGGTACAGTCGTATGTTAGAGACTTACAGCCCGGTACAGACGTATGTTAGAGACTTACAGCCCGGTACAGACGTATGTTTAGACTTACAGCCCGGTACAGTCGTATGTTAGTGACTTACAGTCCGGTACAGTCGTATGTTAGTGACTTACAGCCCGGTACAGTCGTATGTTAGACTTACAGCCCGGTACAGTCGTATGTTAGTGACTTACAGCCCGGTACAGTCGTATGTTAGAGACTTACAGCCCGGTACAGACGTATGTTAGAGACTTACAGCCCGGTACAGTCGTATGTTAGTGACTTACAGCCCGGTACAGTCGTATGTTAGTGACTTACAGCCCGGTACAGTCGTATGTTAGAGACTTACAGCCCGGTACAGACGTATGTTAGAGACTTACAGCCCGGTACAGTCGTATGTTAGAGACTTACAGCCCGGTACAGACGTATGTTAGAGACTTACAGCCCGGTACAGTCGTATGTTAGAGACTTACAGCCCGGTACAGTCGTATGTTAGAGACTTACAGCCCGGTACAGACGTATGTTAGAGACTTACAGCCCGGTACAGTCGTATGTTAGAGACTTACAGCCCGGTACAGACGTATGTTAGAGACTTACAGCCCGGTACAGTCGTATGTTAGAGACTTACAGCCCGGTACAGACGTATGTTAGAGACTTACAGCCCGGTACAGACGTATGTTAGAGACTTACAGCCCGGTACAGTCGTATGTTTCATGTGTTTCAGACTCTGGCGTCGGCGATCGCTTCCACGCAGGTGATGACGGCCCAGCAGGTCGTGAAAGGAGACGATGGACAGGAGGTAGCTCTGACCCAGACCCCGCCCTCTGCCCCCTGACCCCGCCCTCTGACCCAGACCCCGCCCTCTGCCCTCTGACCCCGCCCTCTGCCCCCTGACCCCGCCCTCTGCCCTCTGACCCCGCCCTCTGCCCTGTGACCCCGCCCCCTGACCCCTACCTCTGCCCCCCCCTGACCCCGCCCTCTGCCCTCTGACCCCGCCCTCTGACCCTTGACTCCGCCCTCTGCCCCCTGACCCCACCCCCTGACCCCGCCCTCTGACCCCTGACCCCACCCCCTGACCCCGCCCTCTGACCCCTGACCCCGCCCTCTGACCCCGCCCCCTGACCCCGCCCTCTGACCCCTGACCCCGCCCTCTGACCCCACCCCCTGACCCCGCACTCTGACCCCTGACCCCGCCCTCTGCCCCCTGACCCCGCGCTCTGACCCGCCCTCTGCCCCCTGACCCCGCCCTCTGCTTCTGATCGGCAGGTGCTGCTCTCCTTCCCTGACGGGTCCCTGGAGGGCGTGGATCAGGTCCAGGACCTGACCCCGCCCTCTGACCCCGCCCTCTGACCTCTGACCCCGCCCCCTGACCCCGCCCCCTGACCCCGCCCTCTGCTTCTGATCGGCAGGTGCTGCTCTCCTTCCCTGACGGGTCCCTGGAGGGCGTGGATCAGGTCCAGGACCTGACCCCGCCCTCTGACCCCGCCCCCTGACTCCGCCCCCTGACCCCGCCTCTGCTTCTGATTGGCAGGTGCTGCTCTCCTTCCCTGACGGGTCCCTGGAGGGCGTGGATCAGGTCCAGGACCTGATCCACGCCCTCTGACCCCGCCCTCTGACCCCGCCCTCTGACCCCACCCTCTGCCCCCTGACTCCGCCCTCTGCCCCTTGACTCCGCCCTCTGACCCCGCCTCTGCTTCTGATCGGCAGGTGCTGCTCTCCTTCCCTGACGGGTCCCTGGAGGGCGTGGATCAGGTCCAGGACCTGACCCCGCCCTCTGCCCTCTGACCCCGCCCTCTGCCCCCTGACCCCACCCCCTGACCCCGCCCTCTGACCCCCTCTGACCCCACCCTCTGACCCCCTCTGACCCCGCCCCCCTCTGCCCCCTGACCCCGCCCTCTGCCCCCTGACCCCGCCCTCTAAACCCACCCTCTGCCCCCTGACCCCACCCCCTGACCCCGCCCTCTGCCCCCGCCCTCTGACCCCTGACCCCGCCCCCTCTGCCCTCTGACTCGGCCCTCTGACCCCTGACCCCGCCCCCTGACCCCACCCTCTGCCCCCCTCTGACCCCGCCCCCTGACCCCTGACCCCGCCCCCTGACCCCGCCCTCTGACCCCTGACCCCGCCCTCTGACCCCGCCCTCTGACCCCGCCCCCTGACCCCGCCCTCTGCTTCTGATTGGCAGGTGCTGCTCTCCTTCCCTGACGGGTCCCTGGAGGGCGTGGATCAGGTCCAGGACCTGACCCCGCCCTCTGACCCCGCCCTCTGACCCCGCCCCCTGACCCCGCCCCCTGACCCCGCCCTCTGCTTCTGATTGGCAGGTGCTGCTCTCCTTCCCTGACGGGTCCCTGGAGGGCGTGGATCAGGTCCAGGACCTGACCCCGCCCTCTGACCCCGCCCCCTGACCCCTGACCCCGCCCTCTGACCTCGCCCCCTGACCCCGCCCTCTGCTTCTGATTGGCAGGTGCTGCTCTCCTTCCCTGACGGGTCCCTGGAGGGCGTGGATCAGGTCCAGGACCTGACCCCGCCCTCTGACCCCGCCCCCTGACCCCACCCTCTGCTTCTGATTGGCAGGTGCTGCTCTCCTTCCCTGACGGGTCCCTGGAGGGCGTGGATCAGGTCCAGGACCTGCCCGAGTATCTGCCTGAAGACGAGAGTCCGTCCCTGGACCCGGATCGAGCCGTGACGTGTGTGGGCTCTGGAGAGGGCGGGGCCGGATGGCTGGGCGCCGCCGCCAACTTCCTGTCCCGCTCCTTCTACTGGTGATGTCACTTCCTGGTGACATCACTTCCTGTGCCCAGGGCGGCTTCACCCAAATCTAAAAGCGTCTTTAAAAAAGTGTCAATGTAGAAACAAAAATGAGGATGAAACAAAACAGAAAAGCAACAAATGAAGAGTTGCTCTGTTTCTCTCCAGTCGGGAATCTATTAGATTTGGGTAAAGCTGAACTGGAGAAAATGTGCTCAGTTAACGTGGGTGAAAATCTGAGATAATTCTAGTATTATTGACTGAGCCGTAAAACTGTGGAAATTCATCCTGTAATAAAGAAGATCTTTCATTTATAAAACACAAGGTTCAGGTTGTTTTGCGCTCGACGTCTGTTTGTTTGTCCTGGGTTTGATCCAAGCTCCTCATGACGAACACGGCTCAAACACGGCTCGAACACGGCTCAAACACGGGACAAACACGGGACAAACACGGCTCAAACACGGCTCAAACACGGCTCAAACATGGCTCAAACACGGGACAAACACGGCTCAAACACGGCTCAAACACGGGACAAACACGGCTCAAACACGGCTCAAACACGGCTCAAACACGGCTCAAACACGGCTCAAACACGGCTCAAACACGGCTCAAACACGGCTCAAACACGGCTCAAACACGGGACAAACACGGCTCAAACACGGCTCAAACACGGCTCAAACACGGGACAAACACGGTACAGACACGGCTCAAACACGGCTCAAACACGGCTCAAACACGGCTCAAACACGGCTCAAACACGGCTCAAACACGGCTCAAACACGGCTCAAACACGGCTCAAACACGGCTCGAACACGGCTCGAACACGGCTCAAACACGGCTCAAACACGGCTCAAACACGGGACAAACACGGCTCAAACACGGCTCAAACACGGGACAAACACGGGACAAACACGGCTCAAACACGGCTCAAACACGGCTCAAACACGGCTCAAACACGGCTCAAACACGGCTCAAACACGGCTCAAACACGGCTCAAACACGGGACAAACACGGCTCAAACACGGCTCAAACACGGCTCAAACACGGGACAAACACGGGACAAACACGGGACAAACACGGCTCAAACACGGGACAAACACGGCTCAAACACGGGACAAACACGGCTCAAACACGGGACAAACACGGCTCAAACACGGCTCAAACACGGCTCAAACACGGCTCAAACACGGGACAAACACGGCTCAAACACGGGACAAACACGGCTCAAACACGGCTCAAACACGGGACAAACACGGCTCAAACACGGGACAAACACGGCTCAAACACGGCTCAAACACGGCTCAAACACGGCTCAAACACTGCTCAAACACGGCTCAAACACGGGACAAACACGGCTCAAACACGGCTCAAACACGGCTCAAACACTGCTCAAACACGGCTCAAACACGGGACAAACACGGCTCAAACACTGCTCAAACACGGCTCAAACACGGGACAAACACGGCTCAAACACGGCTCAAACACGGCTCAAACACGGGACAAACACGGGACAAACACGGGACAAACACGGCTCAAACACGGGACAAACACGGCTCAAACACGGGACAAACACGGCTCAAACACGGGACAAACACGGCTCAAACACGGCTCAAACACGGCTCAAACACGGCTCAAACACGGGACAAACACGGCTCAAACACGGGACAAACACGGCTCAAACACGGCTCAAACACGGGACAAACACGGCTCAAACACGGCTCAAACACGGCTCAAACACGGCTCAAACACGGCTCAAACACGGCTCAAACACGGCTCAAACACGGCTCAAACACGGCTCAAACACGGCTCAAACACGGGACAAACACGGCTCAAACACGGCTCAAACACGGCTCAAACACGGCTCAAACACGGCTCAAACACGGCTCAAACACTGCTCAAACACGGGACAAACACGGGACAAACACGGCTCAAACACGGGACAAACACGGCTCAAACACGGGACAAACACGGCTCAAACACGGGACAAACACGGCTCAAACACGGGACAAACACGGCTCAAACACGGGACAAACACGGCTCAAACACGGCTCGAACACGGGACAGACACGGCTCAAACACGGCTCAAACACGGCTCAAACACGGCTCGAACACGGCTCGAACACGGCTCGAACACGGCTCGAACACGGCTCAAACACGGGACAAACACGGCTCAAACACGGGACAAACACGGCTCGAACACGGGACAAACACGGCTCGAACACGGGACAAACACGGCTCAAACACGGGACAAACACGGGACAAACACGGGACAAACACGGGACAAACACGGGACAAACACGGGACAAACACGGCTCAAACACGGCTCAAACACGGCTCAAACACGGCTCAAACACGGCTCAAACACGGCTCAAACACGGCTCAAACACGGCTCAAACACGGCTCAAACACGGCTCAAACACGGCTCAAACACGGCTCAAACACGGCTCAAACACGGCTCAAACACGGGACAAACACGGCTCAAACACGGCTCAAACACGGCTCAAACACGGGACAAACACGGCTCAAACACGGCTCAAACACGGCTCAAACACGGGACAAACACGGCTCAAACACGGCTCAAACACGGCTCAAACACGGGACAAACACGGCTCAAACACGGCTCAAACACGGCTCAAACACGGCTCAAACACGGGACAAACACGGCTCAAACACGGGACAAACACGGCTCAAACACGGGACAAACACGGCTCAAACACGGGACAAACACGGCTCAAACACGGGACAAACACGGCTCAAACACGGGACAAACACGGGACAAACACGGCTCAAACACGGCTCAAACACGGCTCAAACACGGGACAAACACGGGACAAACACGGGACAAACACGGCTCAAACACGGGACAAACACGGCTCAAACACGGGACAAACACGGCTCAAACACGGGACAAACACGGCTCAAACACGGCTCAAACACGGCTCAAACACGGCTCAAACACGGGACAAACACGGCTCAAACACGGGACAAACACGGCTCAAACACGGCTCAAACACGGGACAAACACGGCTCAAACACGGCTCAAACACGGCTCAAACACGGCTCAAACACGGCTCAAACACGGCTCAAACACGGCTCAAACACGGCTCAAACACGGCTCAAACACGGCTCAAACACGGGACAAACACGGCTCAAACACGGCTCAAACACGGCTCAAACACGGGACAAACACGGGACAAACACGGGACAAACACGGCTCAAACACGGGACAAACACGGCTCAAACACGGCTCAAACACGGCTCAAACACGGCTCAAACACGGGACAAACACGGCTCAAACACGGGACAAACACGGCTCAAACACGGCTCAAACACGGGACAAACACGGCTCAAACACGGGACAAACACGGCTCAAACACGGCTCAAACACGGCTCAAACACGGCTCAAACACTGCTCAAACACGGGACAAACACGGGACAAACACGGCTCAAACACGGGACAAACACGGCTCAAACACGGGACAAACACGGCTCAAACACGGGACAAACACGGCTCAAACACGGGACAAACACGGCTCAAACACGGGACAAACACGGCTCAAACACGGCTCGAACACGGGACAGACACGGCTCAAACACGGCTCAAACACGGCTCAAACACGGCTCAAACACGGGACAAACACGGCTCAAACACGGGACAAACACGGCTCAAACACGGCTCAAACACGGCTCAAACACGGCTCAAACACGGGACAAACACGGCTCAAACACGGCTCAAACACGGCTCAAACACGGCTCAAACACGGGACAAACACGGGACAAACACGGCTCAAACACGGGACAAACACGGCTCAAACACGGCTCAAACACGGCTCAAACACGGCTCAAACACGGCTCAAACACGGGACAGACACGGCTCAAACACGGCTCAAACACGGCTCAAACACGGCTCAAACACGGCTCAAACACGGCTCAAACACGGCTCAAACACGGCTCAAACACGGCTCAAACACGGCTCAAACACGGCTCAAACACGGGACAAACACGGCTCAAACACGGCTCAAACACGGCTCAAACACGGGACAGACACGGCTCAAACACGGCTCAAACACGGCTCAAACACGGCTCAAACACGGGACAGACACGGCTCAAACACGGCTCAAACACGGCTCAAACACGGCTCAAACACGGCTCAAACACGGCTCAAACACGGCTCAAACACGGGACAAACACGGGACAAACACGGGACAAACACGGCTCAAACACGGGACAAACACGGCTCAAACACGGGACAAACACGGCTCAAACACGGGACAAACACGGCTCAAACACGGCTCAAACACGGCTCAAACACGGCTCAAACACGGCTCAAACACGGGACAAACACGGCTCAAACACGGCTCAAACACGGCTCAAACACGGGACAAACACGGCTCAAACACGGCTCAAACACGGCTCAAACACGGCTCAAACACGGGACAAACACGGCTCAAACACGGGACAAACACGGCTCAAACACGGCTCAAACACGGCTCAAACACGGCTCAAACACGGCTCAAACACGGCTCAAACACGGGACAAACACGGCTCAAACACGGCTCAAACACGGCTCAAACACGGGACAGACACGGCTCAAACACGGCTCAAACACGGCTCAAACACGGGACAAACACGGCTCAAACACGGCTCAAACACGGCTCAAACACGGGACAGACACGGCTCAAACACGGCTCAAACACGGCTCAAACACGGGACAAACACGGCTCAAACACGGGACAAACACGGCTCAAACACGGCTCAAACACGGCTCAAACACGGGACAAACACGGCTCAAACACGGGACAGACACGGCTCAAACACGGCTCAAACACGGCTCAAACACGGCTCAAACACGGCTCAAACACGGCTCAAACACGGGACAAACACGGCTCAAACACGGCTCAAACACGGCTCAAACACGGCTCAAACACGGGACAAACACGGCTCAAACACGGGACAAACACGGCTCAAACACGGCTCAAACACGGGACAAACACGGCTCAAACACGGGACAAACACGGCTCAAACACGGCTCAAACACGGCTCAAACACGGGACAAACACGGCTCAAACACGGCTCAAACACGGCTCAAACACGGCTCAAACACGGCTCAAACACGGGACAAACACGGCTCAAACACGGGACAAACACGGCTCAAACACGGCTCAAACACGGCTCAAACACGGGACAAACACGGCTCAAACACGGCTCAAACACGGCTCAAACACGGCTCAAACACGGCTCAAACACGGCTCAAACACGGCTCAAACACGGCTCAAACACGGCTCAAACACGGCTCAAACACGGCTCAAACACGGGACAAACACGGCTCAAACACGGCTCAGACACGGCTCAAACACGGCTCAAACACGGCTCAAACACGGCTCAAACACGGCTCAGACACGGGACAGACACGGCTCAAACACGGCTCAAACACGGGACAAACACGGGACAAACACGGCTCAAACACGGCTCAAACACGGCTCAAACACGGGCCAAACACGGCTCAAACACGGATCAAACACGGGACAAACACGGCTCAAACACGGCTCAAACACGGCTCAAACACGGCTCAAACACGGGACAAACACGGGACAAACACGGCTCAAACACGGGACAGACACGGTACAGACACGGCTCAAACACGGCTCAAACACGGCTCAAACACGGGACAAACACGGCTCAAACACGGGACAGACACGGGACAAACACGGCTCAAACACGGCTCAAACACGGCTCAAACACGGGACAAACACGGCTCAAACACGGGACAGACACGGGACAAACACGGCTCAAACACGGCTCAAACACGGCTCAAACACGGCTCAAACACGGCTCAAACACGGCTCAAACACGGCTCAAACACGGCTCAAACACGGCTCAAACACGGGTCAAACACGGGCCAAACACGGCTCAAACGTGTCGTAACATTTACTTTAAGTAATTTGAAGCTAAAAGTCTTTAACGCACAAACTGCTCAGTAACAAACACAGGCGGCTGTGGTTCATGAGACGGTTCCTCTTATTTAAACTCACGTGTGCTTTATGTTTCTGCTCTCGTGTTATTTAAACTCACGTGTGCTTTATGTTTCTACTCTCGTGTTATTATTTAAAGTCACGTGTGCTTTATGTTCTACTCTCGTGTTATTATTTATTTAAACTCACGTGTGCTTTATGTTTCTACTCTCGTGTTATTTAAACTCACGTGTGCTTTATGTTTCTACTCTCGTGTTATTATTTATTTAAAGTCACGTGTGCTTTATGTTTCTACTCTCGTGTTTTTATTTAAAGTCACGTGTGCTTTATGTTTCTACTCTCGTGTTATTATTTATTTAAAGTCACGTGTGCTTTATGCTTCTACTCTCGTGTTATTATTTAAAGTCACGTGTTATGTTTCTACTCTCGTGTTTTTATTTATTTAAACTCACGTGTTATGTTTCTACTCTCGTGTTATTTATTTATTTAAACTCACGTGTGCTTTATGTTTCTACTCTCGTGTTTTTATTTATTTGGACTAAACGTTTGTGAAGTTTAGTCGTGTTTTTACCAAACCTTTTGAACCAACATTTGTGCCTCGTGAGGAAATACTTTTTACGATTAATACTTTACACTTTTACTTCACTACATTCAGAGCAGTGTCTGAAACAAAACATGTACAACAGGCTCCTGACATCACATAACCTAAAGGTGTTGCGACAGTTTAACACCAGTTCCTAAACTTTATTTAAATGGTTACTTTATACTCGAGTAAACATTGTACTGGAGTAAAAGTATTTCTTACTTTGCTGCTGACACGAGAACACATTCTGAAGTCCTTGTATTTAAATCACCAAAGTATTCATTTGTATGTACTCTGACCAAAACATGTACAATAGGCGAACACCTCCCCGGTCGGGAGGGCGTCTCAGATCTGTGTGATTTTGATTTAAACTCAGGCTGAAACATTGTCACGTTTACTGAAAACTCAACAGTTTTTTTTTCTGACGATGTGGAAAAATAAAGTCATTTTTCTCTGAATTTTGTGACCATCCATTTTCTGTCTGATCCACACACACCTCCTCCAGCTGTTCTGACCCCGAGGCCACACCTCCTCCAGCTGTTCTGACCCCGAGGCCACACCTCCTCCAGCTGTTCTGACCCCGAGGCCACACCTCCTCCAGCTGTTCTGACCCCGAGGCCACACCTCCTCCAGCTGTTCTGACCCCGAGGCCACACCTCCTCCAGCTGTTCTGACCCCGAGGCCACACCTCCTCCAGCTGTTCTGACCCCGAGGCCACACCTCCTCCAGCTGTTCTGACCCCGAGGCCACACCAGGCCAGCTCGGAGACATGGTCCCACCAGCGTGTCCTGGGTCCACGAGGCCTTGTCCCACTAGGACATGCCTGGAACACCTCCCGCGGGAGGCGACCAGGAGGTATCCGGAACAGATGCCCGAGCCACCTCAGCTGCTCCTTTCCACGTGAAGGAGCAGCGACTCTACTCCGAGCTCCTCCCGGGTAAATGAGCTCCTCCAGCCACCCTGCGAAGGAAACTCATTTCGGCCGCTTGTATTCGCGATCTCGTCCTTTCGGTCATGACCCAAATCACATGACCATAGGTGAGGATCACATGACCATAGGTGAGGATCACATGACCATAGGTGAGGATCACATGACCATAGGTGAGGATCACATGACCATAGGTGAGGATCACATGACCATAGGTGAGGATCACATGACCATAGGTGAGGATCACATGACCACAGGTGAGGATCACATGACCATAGGTGAGGATCACATGACCATAGGTGAGGATCACATGACCATAGGTGAGGATCACATGACCACAGGTGAGGATCACATGACCATAGGTGAGGGCGGGGTCGACTCAGCTCCCTCTTCACCACGACAGACCGATACAGCGACCGCATCACTGCTGACGCCGCACCGATCCTCTGTCGATCTCACGCTCCATCCGTCCCTCACTGAGAACAAGACCTGAGATACTTGAACTCCTCCACTTGAGGCAAGGACTCCCCACCGACCTGTAGAGGGGAAGGAGAACCATGGCCTCGGGTTTGGAGGTGCTGATCCTCATCCCGGCCGCTACACACTCGGCTGCAAACCACCCCAGAGCAGCTGGAGGTCCTGGTTCGTTGGAGCCATCAGAACAACATCGTCCGCAAACAGCAGAGATGAGACTCTGAGGCTCCCAAACCGGACACCCTCCGGCCCCCGGCTGCGCCGAGAAACTCTGTCCATAAAAGTAATGAACAGAACCGGTGACAAAGGGCAGCCCTGAGGAGACCAACACGCACCGGGAACAGGTCTGACTTACTGCCGGCTATGCGAACCAAGCTCCTGCTGCGGTCAGCAGCAGGAGCCCATACCCCATACTCCCGGAGCCCATACCCCATACTCCCGGAGCACCCCCCACAGGGCACCACGAGGGCCCCGGACCCCACACTCCCGGAGCCCCCCCCACAGGCACCACGAGGGCCCCGGACCCCATACTCCCGGAGCACCCCCCACAGGGCACCACGAGGGACGCGGTCGAACGCTTTCTCCAGATCCACAAAACACATGTGGACTGGTTGGGCGAACTCCCACGAACCCTCGAGTACCCGACGGAGGGTATAGAGCTGGTCCAGTGTGCCACGACCAGGACGAAAACCGCATTGTTCCTCCTGGATCCGAGGTTCAACTATCGGCCGGATCCTCCTCTCCAGCACCCTGGAGTAGACCTTACCGGGGAGGCTAAGGAGGGTGATTCCTCTGTAATTGGAACACACCCTCCGATCCCCCTTTTTAAAGAGAGGGACCACCACCCCGGTCTGCCAGTCCAGGGGCGCTGTCCCCGACCGCCACGCGATGTTGCAGAGACGTGTCAGCCAAGACAGTCCTACAACATCCAGAGACTTAAGGTACTCAGGGCGAATCTCATCCACCCCCGGAGCCACCGAGGAGCTTTCTCACCACCTCGGTGACTTCAGCCCCGGTGATGGGCGAGCCCACCTCCGAGTCCCCAGCCTCTGCTTCCTCATCGGAAGACGTGACGACGGGATTGAGGAGGTCCTCGAAGTCCTCCTTCCACCGCCCGACGACATCCCCAGTCGAGGTCAGCAGCCCCCCACCCGCACTGTAAACAGTGCTGGTGAAGCACTGCTTCCCCCTCCTGAGACGCCGGACGGTTTGCCAGAATCTCCTCGAGGCCGACCGATAGCCCTCCTCCATGGCCTCCCCGAACTCCTCCCAGACACGAGTTTTAGCCTCTGCGACCGCACGAGCCGCAGCACGCTTGGCCTGCCGGTACCTCTCAGCTGCCTCAGGAGTCCCACAAGCCAACAAGGCCAGGTAGGACTCCTTCTTCAGCTTGACGGCATCCCTTACTTCCGGGCGCCACCACCGGGTTCGGGGATTGCCGCCGCGACAGGCACCAGAGACCTTACGGCCACAACTACGAGCAGCCGCATCGACAATGGAGGAGGAGAACAGAGTCCACTCTGACTCCATGTCCCCCGCCTCCCCCGGAATCTGGGTGAAGCTCTTCCGGAGGTGGGAGTTGAAGACCCCACTGACAGAGGGATCCACCAGACGTTCCCAGCAGACCCTCACAACACGCTTGGGCCTGCCAGGTCTGACCGGCTTCCTCCCCTGCCAGCGGATCCAGCTCACCACCAGGTGGTGATCAGTTGACAGCTCCGCCCCTCTCTTCACCCGAGTGTCCGAGACACGCGGCCGGAGGTCAGACGACACAACTACAAAGTCGATCATCGACCTCCTGCCTAGGGTGTCCTGGTGCCACGTGCACTTATGGACACCCTTGTGCTCGAACATGGTGTTCGTTATGGACAAACTGTGACTAGCACAGAAGTCCAATAACAGAACACCACTCGGGTTCAGATCGGGGAGGCCGTTCCTCCCAATCACTCCCTCCCAGGTCTCACTGTCGTTACCCACGTGGGCGTTGAAGTCCCCCAGTAGAACAATGGAGTCCCCAGTCGGAGCACTATCTAGTACCCCTCCCAGGGACTCCAAGAAGGCCGGGTACTCTGCACCGATGTTGGGCCCGTAGGCCGAGACAACGGTGAGAGACCTGTCCCCGACCCGAAGGCGTAGGGACGCGACCCTCTCGTCCACCGGGGTGAACTCCAACACGTGGCGGCTGAGCTGGGGGGATATGAGCAAACCCACCCCAGCCCGCCGCCTCTCCCCGCGGGCAACTCCAGAAACATGGAGAGTCCAGCCTCTCTCCAGGAGTTGGGATCCGGAACCCAAGCTGTGCGTGGAGGCGAGCCCGACTATATCTAGCCGGTATCTCTCAACCTCCTGCACAAGCTCAGTGTAAATGAGCCAGAACTGAACTTGTGTGAATCAGAGTCAAAAATCATCCTAATTTATCATATTGGGTCATGCTGTACGGCAACACTACAGTGGGAAGAAAAAGTAAGTACGGAAGGAATTTTTCACATTTCTGCCTAAATTGGTCACTAAATGTGGTCTGATCTTCTGATCTGATTCTTAAAACTTAAACTAAAACCACCCAAACATTTACATTTTATCATCTTTATTGGCCATAAACCAGCAGAGGACTTGACCTGCTCTATTTGTCAGGACATCTTAAAGGAGCCTGTCGTGTTGAGCTGCAGCCACAGCTTTTGTAAAGACTGTCTGAGGAGCTGGTGGAGAGAGAAGCCCACACAGGAGTGTCCCGTTTGTAAAAGAAGATCCTCCAGGAGCGACCCTCCACGAAACCTGGCTCTGAGGAACCTGTGTGAGGCCTATGTCCAGCAAAGAGAGCAGAAGACTCCAGAAGAGCAGGAGTGTCGAGTGCACTCAGAGAGACTCAAACTGTTCTGTCTGACTGACCAGCAGCCGGTCTGTGTGGTGTGTCGGGACTCGGCCGCTCATAGAAACCACCACTTTAAACCAATGGAAGAAGCAACAACAGATCTCAAGGAGAATCTGCAGAAGTCTCTGAGTCCTTTGAAAGACAGACTGAAGCTCTTGAAAGGTTTTAAAGATAGTTGTGATTTGACTTTGGCTCACATCAAAGATCAGTCTCTCCACACGACAAAGCTAATTGATGAACAGTTCTTAAAACTGCATGACTTCCTTTCACAACAGCAGAACTCCCGGATGAAGGCTCTGGAGGAGGAAGAGGAGCAGAAGACTCAGAGGATGAAGGACAAGATGGCGGCTGTGAGCAGAGAGATAGAAGCTCTGTCAGAAAGCATCAGAGCCACAGAGGAGCAGCTCAGAGCGCCAGACGTCTCCTTCCTGCTCAAATACAAGGCTGCAGTGGAGAGAGTGCAGCGCTGCCCCCTGCTGGAGGAGGAGCCACAGCTGGAACCAGGAGCTCTGATAGACCAGGCCAAACATCTGGGAAACCTGGCCTTCAACATCTGGACCAACATGAAGAGACTGGTGCAGTTCTTTCCCATCATTTTAGATCCAAACACGGCCCACCATGATCTCAGTCTGTCAGATGATCTGACGACTGTAAGTTTGTCTGAAGAGGAACGTCAGCTTCCAAAGAACCCAGAAAGAATCATGAATGATGTACCACTAGTGCGCGGTTATGAGGGCTTTAACT